>NW_028280897.1:4397500-4628043 GCF_059751285.1 Brachycentrus maculatus | reverse complement strand
GCGAAGAATGTTTGCAAAGACAAAGTGCAGCTGTCCAAATTTAAAACACAGTGAGGGACATTTTTTTTGTAGTAGGTTTTTTTTGCATTTTTGGACTAAGTAGAGTCTACTTAGTCCATAAATACAAAAAAAACCAACTACAAAAAAAAATGTCCCTTACTGTGTTTTAAATTTGGACAGCCGAGTGGTGTAGCGTTCAATTCTCCCTGACTACCCCAGTGGGGAAGCTGCGTGATGGTTAATTAGTTAGTTTATATATATTATATATTCAGTATATACATAAGTGATTTTTTCACTCTAACATTTATTCAATATTACCCTGGACTGGTACCTGAAGCGGAGGACAGATCACCTTTCCTTCGTGTGTTAACGATCAAGATAACACTGTATTAATATAATGCAGTGCCCTATGCACTATTGGGGTGCGGGATATATTCGGTAGACACATATATATTTGCGGAAGTCATGTTGCTTAGCTAGATTAATCTGTTTTACTTCAAAAACTACACGGTCCATTCAAGTTTAAACATTCTTAAAAAATAATGCAGCATTTTCTTTCTCAGCAATTTTCTGCTCAAAGAATGGCCTTTGTGATCCAACAACTTCTACAAAAGCTGCTTCTGCGGTGAAAATTAAATCAAATTTTAAAGCGAAGCGACGAGAAAACTTACATTTGATATTGCATTATTTATACCTTTTAAACTCTTCGCCTTATAAATAAGATTTTTGATAAATGTCTTGAGTACATCGAAAAGCTTTACCATACGTTTATCCACAATGTATGAGGTTTTGGTTTAATTTCTGATGAAGTTACTGCAAATATTAACCGACTTTACAGTATTATAATTAATATTTTTAGGCTGACTAGCACTTTTTTTTAATATTTATTTGTTGCTTTCGAAAATTCTCTTTGCCTGTTTTATGTAGAAGGATTTATAGCATATTTACGAATAGTGTATGTGTCTTGAAAATGATTGTGGATATGTTTAGTTAATAATAAATTAATAAGGTTGATCCCATAAAACTATACAGTAGACACAATGGGTTCAATATCTTATATCAATCAAGATTTGTCACATAGCTCATTTATTTGTCTTATTCGTCTTGTCATATCTTCTAAATAAGACACTTTTTATTTAGAACTGTATTTTATTTTTACTTAGATATTTTATTTATTGTTTCGGCATTTACTTTGTGGTAAGACTTGATGAAATTATTAAAGAATACACTTGTGTTTTACCACTTGAGTTTAAATTATATAAGGACAGGGGTAAGTTAGGGAGAAGGAGGGTAAGTCAAGTGGGCGGAGTTTGAAAATAAAGAAAAAATGGGAAGCAAAGGTGAAGAATTTTGAAACGATATATTTATTATTAAATTATTTTCAGAATTTAAGTTATTTTGGATTTCTTAATTTTCTAAATAATTCATAATTTGGCTTTTGTGTGGTACTAGACCAAATTATCAATTATTTAGAAAATAATTCATAAAATGGCCCTCCCCCTAACTTACTCCTCTCCTTATTTATATTGTAGAACAGTTAAAAATTTATTATGTTTTAGTTTACATTTAGACCTGAAGATGGAAGTATAGCTTCCGAAACTAGTCGTCATAAAATAAACTCAAGTGGTAAAAAAACGTAAGTGGTATTAAAGTGTTTTCTTTAATAATTACAGGATATGCCATTTGGACATTGTAGCAACAGAAATGGCGCCATTTTACTCAATTCTACAATGACCCTCGCGCCATCTCGCAGCATTTCACCACAAAATCAATTTTGTCCATGTTTCTCCCTATGCAAATAGTCTCTCCGCACATTTTGACATATTTAACTTTTTTTTAAATGGAATTACGTCATTGTTGTACCAAATGAGCGATATGTGAATTAATCGATAAATAAATTTAGAGCTAACTTTTTATATTTATTATCTTAAAATATAAAATATATGTACAACATTTTGAGTGTGTCCAAATACTTGTTCACAAATCGGGATTATCTCCAATTATAGGAGTTATTTACATTATAATAATTAATAATTTGAATAACTCCTATAGTTGGAGATAAACCAGATTTGTGAACAAGTATTTGGACACATTAAAAATGTTGTAAATAAATTAACTGGTCAAATCATAAGCTAGATAATAAAAATGAAAATGATGTTTTCTGGCGTTTCTCATGTATGTGATTATAATCCAGGATTCGGACCTCAAATACTAACAAAAGAGTTTCTGCTCAATAAAAAGCTCCTTTTCATCTCACCAATAGATGTCTAGTGAAATTCTAGTGATTCAAGACCAATGTTTCGAAATTGGATCATGTAAATATATATATATATATATATATATATATATATATATATATATATATATATATATATATATATATATATATATATATATATATATATATATATATATATATATATATTATATATATATATATATATATATTATATATATATATATATATATATATATATATATATATATATATATGTATATATATATATATATATATATATATATATATATATATATATATATATATATATATATATATATATATATATATATATAGAACTTCCAAGAAATTGATAAGTGTGGTTGTCAAACATGGTGAATCATAAAGTGATCACTTAAACCAATCTATGACGGCCGTAAGTCCCGTAAATACCCTGACGTCCATATTCTTCTTCATCTTTGTTGAGATTTCAAAAAATAATAAAATATACGTACCTACTTATAACGTCACAGTTACATTAATTTATGGGTTTCCACCAGGGCCGGGTATAGACAATGCGAATTTGAATTACTACCTTTTAACGCGATTAGCACCACTAACGGGACACACTTCCTTTCACCGGGTAGCCGGATACTTTACTTTGTCAAATGGAAACATTTAACTGTTTCCGGATTCCACCTTTGGAATTTTTTCTCGGATGAATTTAGTTGCTGGCGAAAATTTCAGGACGGTTTTATTACAATAATTGTTATTTGGAAAATGTAAGAGCCACATAAATAAAAAAGTTCAGAAATTGATAATTTCCTCTAATGATTTCTTTACTAACCGAATATAACTTTCTCAATGTGTTTCAAGTACTTAAATCTAATTCAATTCCACTTTTTACCTGATATATCGCTCACTCCTTTCAAGAACGACATGAATAAAAAAAACTTGATTTTTCAGGAGAACGTTTTTAAAGTTTAAAAATATAACACAATGTATAAAATATAAAAATCAAGCAACTTATTAAGCTTTTTACTGTGTAACAGATCTTTTTATGTAAAACCTGAAGGTTTTATCCATTTAAAATATATTGAGTGCATTTGAAAACAAAAAAAAATCAACAATACCTTTTCTTCAAAATGCAAAAACAACACTTTCTGCCCTGTAACGGGTAAATATTAAGTTAACAAATTGCCTCTTTTGCTGGTATAAAGTACATTTTCAGGGCATTCCGAAATCATGCATAACTGAAAATTAGCGATTTTTTATTTTGACGTTCTTGAAAGGAGTGAGCGATATGTAATGTGTAAAAGTAGCTTTATCTGATATAATGTCCTTTATATTTTGTATATTAAAAGCATTGTAAACATTGTGGTATGGTAATATAACACTCCCCTTATCATCCATCGTTCACTTTGTGTAATACCACTTTAATAAAAAGTAATTCGTAACTACCGGTTTCGGATTAATCATCCCATCATCAGGTCAAAATAAAATTATTACGGTGTGACATTTAGACAAAAATAAAATTTGAAAGAGAGAAAGAAGACAAATGAATCACAATGGGTATATTTTTTAATGTGGACTTGAAATTAAATTAAGTAAGTTATTTACTATTGGTAAGTCTTTATTTATTTCCATTGTGATCCCTTTCCCTTATCCACACCCAACGGTGCATAGGAGACTGCATCGTATCGATGCAGTGTTATCTTGATCGTTATTTATATGAAGGCTATGTGGTCACTCCTGCGCTGCAAGTACCAGTCTAGGGTAGTATTAAATAAATATTTGAGTGTAAAAACAGTAATATTTATTTTTACCCCTCTCCGGTAATTGAACCCTGGACCTCTAGCACGGTAGCCAACCTACCTTTGCATACTTTAAATATATTAACAAGATTCGCTCATGAATGTACAATAAATTAAATAAGCTAAGCGACCTCGGATTAATCCGTCTATAGGCAAAACACTACCCCCTTGCACAATTAATGCCAATTTTAGGGCGAAATATTGCAGGCTATTCGTGACATTTGTCGACAGGTAAATAAATTGCAAAAATACTCCTGTCCTGCTGTCAGTGCCTTCTAGATAATAAATGCGGTGAGTACTGATTTGGTACAAATCTCCATGTAGCTAAACCAGGGATGGCGAACCTTTTTGCGCCTGAGTGCCGTTTTTTAAATATAATATGTCACGTGCCACATATTATTAGATCCATTATGTATTTCTTTAGGTTAGGAAAGTACTTTATAAATCTGGTCACGTTTAAGTACAATATTTGTAACATAGCTTCAAATGCTTTTACGGTATGAAACATTAATTGTTTTGCCACAGGTGCTATAATTTTAAATATAGATAATTTAAATGGGTCATTTTATATTAAACTAACTAACTAACCATCACGCCGCTTCCCCGCAGGGGTAGGCAGAGAGAATCGAACACCACACCACTCTGTCTTTGCAAACATTCTTTGCCTCTTCTACATTCATGCATCTCCTCATACATACCCGACGATTATTACGACTCCTGACCCGGCCGCTTTCAAGTATTTGACATACCTGATTGTGCCAAGTTTTCCTCGATCGTCCTCTGCTTCTTTTTCCATCTACATTCGCCTCATAAATTTGTTTAACCGTTCTTTCTCCACTCATACGCTCCACATGTCCAAACCATCTCAACACACCTTTCTTAATTTTATCGATAATGCTTATCTCAGCCTTACATTCTTTCCTTATTTCATCATTCGAACATCTATCAAATATCGTTTTGCCACACATTCGTCTGAGCGATCGCATTTCGACTGCATTTGACTGCATTCGATTGCATTCGACGTCATTTTATATTAATTAATTTAAATATGCTTTGAATATTATTAAGAGTATTTTTAAAACTTTTTTGAATTTTTTGTATGATCACTTTTATTTTGTTTTCTCTTCATTCGCGTGCCATGCAAAATCATCTCACGTACCACCTATGGCACGCTTGCCATAGGTTCGCCATCCCGTTTAGATCTTTAACATTTAGGACCAACGATAAAGTTTAGGACCAATGAAATACATTGTGACAGAGTCCTCATTCAGTACTGTATGTTTTTATCGTACTATACTAACCAACCATCACGCCGCTTCCCCAAAAGGTAGGCAGAGAGAAAAAAGGGCCACACCAATCTGTATTCGCAAACAATCTTCGCCTATTTCACTTTCATGTATCTCTTCATACTCTTTTCATGGTGAGATACTTAACCAAGTTTTCTTCAGTCTCCTCTGCTTCTATTACCCACAAAATTTTCCCCCTTAAATTTTTTATACTACATGTTATTTATTATATCGATTTGGCGATAAAGTGGGTTATAATTTGTTATGCCGTATAACGGGGCTACTTGAACTTTGATGTGTTATTTGAGCCCAGTACAAAAAAATATTTAGATCTGTATTTGGTCTACAATAATGAATGTATCGATATGATTCATTTTTTCCCTGATTGTCACGATACGTTCATTATTGTGGACCAAATAAAGATTTATTTATTTTTTGTACTGGGCTCAAGTAACACATCAAAGTTCAAGTAGCCCCGTTCTACGCTACTATTTTTCTTGCTTTCACACATTCGATTCACATGCCCAAACCACCTAAACGCATATTTATTTATTTTGTGAATAATGTTTGTAAAAGCCTTGCATAATTTCCTTATATCATATCGACGAACATTTATCATACATAATTTCCTTAATATCTTGGAAAATCCTGAAAAAAGCATTTTAAAGTATATTTATTTCATCACAATCATGATTACAAATAACAAATTACAACAAAGTAGCCTCACTTTGTTCTCCTGTGTCGAAGGCACATTTCAAAAAATATTTAATTATAAAATGATAATGATTATGTTGAAAGAAAGTGGTTAAAGCAATCAAATCCGATATGGCCGAAAAAACTTATACTTTCACGTTTTCAAATATTCCCAATAACATACACTAATTCTTACTATTTGCAGATAATGAAACTCAATCAAACCCTCGGCCAATCAAGAGCATACTCCATTATGCATTACTGAACCGTCTCTGTGGTGGAAAATTTAGACCTATTAGGTCACCAGTTTATATATTTATAAATATAAACTGGTGACTGGTGACTGGTGGTTGTATATTGTAATTACTTCGTTTTGTCAGATTGCGTTTAAAAATTAAAAAAAAAAAATTCGTGAAAAAAGGTGGCTATATATTAAACTGGAAATGATATGGCATCTTACGATTAAGTGCTAAGTTAAGTGGAAGTTTAAAAAAGAGTTTAAAATTACATTTACGAAATAGCACTACTTTGTCGATTTAATTTAATGGCATAAATAATTTCTTGCGTAAGTTTTAATTTCCAATTACATTAATATAAAAGATTCTCGCCGAAATCTCATTTTCTTAAAGATTAAATTTTCCAGTTCTGTGGAATTTAATTATTCGTTGATATAACCTTTATTCATTAACGATATTCTTGTTTATTCTTTGAATGTTTTTGGTAGATTAATAAATTTTATTCCAGAAATGAACTAAAGATTTAATAATATAGGGTGGCACAAAATTAAACGCACTATCGGAAAATTATAATTTTTGCAAATGGTGTCATACGTCATTAATATTTGAAAATTGAAATCAAGACAGCTGCATTATAGAAATGAATTGATAAAACGGGCACAGCAGCTACTTGATGGAGATCATATTTTCTACTTAACAGAAAAAATTGGTCCAAACAAAATTTTTCAATCCCATTTTGTTTTACTTTTTAGATTTGTTTAGTTTTTTTAGTTCAATTATTAAAAGTTATTCATAAATGAAATCGGATGATTGCTATTGCACCACTATGAGTCTGTTTATATACTGCAGATGTCTACTATACAAATGTCACATATCGCTCACTCCTTTCAACAACGTCATATATAAAAAAACTTGATTTTTCAGGAGAACGTTTTAAAAGTTTAAAAATATAATAAAATGTATTAAAAATAAATATCAAGCCACTTACTGAACTTTTTACTGTGCAACAGATCTTTTTAGGTAAAACCTGAATGTTTTTTTATCCATTTGAAAAATATTTAGTGCATTAAAAAAAATAATAAACAATACCTTTTCTTCAAAATGCAAAAACAACACTTTCTGCCCTGTAGCGGGTAAATATTAAGTTAAAAATATGGCGCTTTTGCTGGGATATAGTACAATTTCTGGGCATTCTGAAAACACGCACAACTGAAAATTGACGATTTTTGATTTATGACATTACTGAAAGGAGTGAGCGATATGATTGACGTACGACGCCATTTGCAAAAAATATAACATCTTCCCATAGGGTGATTTATTTTGCGCCACCCTGTACATCATGCTTTCAATCGAGAGCAAGTTCAAAAGCAGTTTCAATATTCAGTTCGAATATTTTATTAATTTAAATAGTTTCCAAATAAATAAATACACAAAATATCAGTCTTCACTCGACAACCCGGTTAATAATTTCACCCGGGGGTAGAAAACATACTCTTGCAAATTAGGTCATCTCTCTAATATAATGATATAAGGCTTCATGTCATTCGAACGTAAATATTTTCGCCTGCAGTCATATGACAGAACGAAAATTTCGCCGACGAACATAATTTGAATATTATTTTCCAATCGTCGTATCCGCACCGCAATGGTTCATACGGCACTGCACCATATAAACGCAGTGTTATCTTCACCGTTAACACATGAAGTGTTTGAGTTACCAGTCCTGCGTAATATTGAATAAATATTTTATGGATAAAATCACTCAATCATTATTTGACCCCCCCTCCCTTATACTTATATATGTTACCTATAAATAAGCTACTCATTCATTATTCAGACCCCTAAAATGCGTGATGTTCTTGTGCTAAATTTGTGTTATTGGTGTTTGTTGTATAAGGTAAATGGTAAATGCAAAAGTTCATGTTTTATTTACCTTTTTTACTTTAAATATAATTATATATATATATATATATATATATATATATATATATATATATATATATATATATATATATATATATATATATATATATATATATATATATATATATATATATATATATATATATATATATATATATATATATATATATACATACATATATATATATATATATATATATATATATATATATATATATATATATATATATATATATATATATATATATATATATATATATATACGTTTATATTTGTATATATTTGTTCATATTTTACAAAAATATTTAACCATTCTGAAAGTCATGAAATAGCGCATATGAATTTTCCATTCATCGTATATTACGTTTTGATTAAAAACTTGTCTACTTGTCCATAGATTCATGCATGATCTCATAAATATGAAAGGAGTTTTTTCAACCCTTGAGAAAAGGTGGAATACACGAGCGATAATGGAACACATGTAGGTAGATGGATATATCTAAAAAATTTTAACTTTGTAGCTATCTTTTCACTTTAAAAAAAATTAACTACCACTTAAGGTCCAGTATTCGATAAGTGACCAATAATATGTCTCTAAATTCAGGTAACATAGTACATTATTTGTATTTACTTGAAACATTGTTTTTGTGTCGAAAAAAATAAGTTATTTTCTAAATAAGTATGTTTCTAAAAAGAAACGATTTATTGTCAGGTCATATTTAAATGGCGATAATTAAAAAATATTATTAAAATATTTAAAAATTTGTTTTCAATACATATTATGAAAACAACAAAAAATGTTATATATCGTAGTCGTACAGGAGAAAGTAACCAACTACCTAAACGTAAAATGTTCAGGAGGGTTATTTAAGTCACTTTTGCCTGGCAAGAAAATAAACACCAATGCAGTTAGTCGTTTTTAACAATATATTATACCTGCAATTTAAAATCACTTTGTTTTTTTTTTCATGGCAATATTAATCTAGTAACATATCAAATAGTCAATGATCATGTTTTTGCAAAAAATGCACTTGGTCACTTTCTCCTTTATGATCACGATATATTCTAAAAAAATTGGGTGTGAACCAACGACTAGCTCTATGCGTTGCCGGAAGGCAACTAAGTTTTATTAATGCGATTTTGTCCTTAGTATATCTACAAAATTATAAAAGCACAGATCTACAAAAATGGTAATGGTAAAAACTTACCAAATCGGGATTGCGCACTTTGATCTCAGAATCACGGCACGGCCGGCAATCTTCTCCATCATGACATCGGATGGAGGAGATGATCCCCATCATCACCACACAAAGCACCAACATTTTCACTGCTCCGGAAAGCATCTAAATAAAATAAAAGTCTAGTGTTATATTATACCTTCATAACATTTCTAGTGTGTTCAAATACTTGTTCACAAATTTGGAATATCTTTTATGATTAACAATAAATATATTCCACTCCTAGAGAAGACAAGATGTCAGTGTGAAATTATTAAGATTTGGGAACACTTTAAATGTGAATTATTTATATTGTTAAAATTCCATATGTATTTAGTACGCTCCATATATTATATAACTCTGAACAAAATTCTCGAAGTTCATCTTAGATTCTAGATACATATCTGTATCGCTGAGAAAGTTTAATTTATTTTTCTTACAATATTTTCAGTGTGTCCAAATACCTGTTCACAGATCTGGATTATCTCTAGTAAGGAGTTATTTTTAACATTATTTTTGACATCTCAACATAGATGAAGAAGAATATCTGTCTGGGCATTTAGGCACTAACGTGTGTAAAGTGATAAATTAAACCAGCCTATGACGGTCGTAAGCCCTTTAAATACATAGACTTCTATATTCTTCTTCTTTTATCTCATTACTCAAAGTTTAACAACATTTTGAGTGTGTCCAAATGTGTTGTTCACAAATCTGGATTATCTCCAATGACAGTAGTTATTTTTCATATTGTTTTTTTGGCATTTCAACAAAGATGATTATTTATATTTGTTGAGATGCCAAAAAATAATACTCAAAGTATATTCAATCTTTTTAAGTATTGAATCATTTTAAAAAGTCTTCCTTACATTTATACTGCGAAATTTTTATAAGGCATTCATTCTACGTATATCAAGCTTAGCCCTGCAATGCGTACTGACGCATTTATAAATTATCACTTTTACTTTGTATTGTATTTTGCATTAAAAAGTACAAATAGCAACTTAATAATGTTTCGATATTACATATTATTTTTTGACATCTCATCAAAGATGAAGAAGAATATGGAAGTCTGGGCATTTACGGGGCTGACGACCGTCATCAGCTGGTTTAAGTGATCACTTTACACACGTGTAACATTCACCAATTGTACCCATTATTGACAACCACACTACTCAAATTCTTGGAAGTTTTTTATATATGAACCAATTTAGAAACCTTGTTCTTGAATCACTAGAACTTCACTAGAGACATCTATTGGTGAGATGTAAAGAAGCTTTTTACTAAGCAGAAACTCTTATATTAGAATGTGAGGTCCAAATCCTGGATTATAATCACACACATGAGAAACGCCAGAAAATACCATTTTCATTTTTATTATTTAAGCTTATAATTTGACCAGATAATTTTTTTACAACATTTTGAGTGTGTCTAAATTCTTGTTCACAAAATCTGGATTATCTCCAATTACAGGAGTTATTTTCATATTATTATTATTATTATTTTTTTTTTTTTTTTTTTTTCGATATTACATTTTTTAAACCAAGTTTGGCAGTAAAGAAACCAGTTTTGTCGACTAATTTGATCGTTTTTGAGAATGCATTCAATATTAGTGCTTTTTGTAGTATATCGATACTACACTCAAAAGTTTTTGTTTGAATTGTGAATATGTAATATAAATACATACGTTTTTTTCACTAACATGATTTATTCTATGTTTGAATAAATAAATAAAAAATTTAAAATGCGTATCTTGAATTTATATTGGAGATAATGTATCAATTTAACAGAAGACTCTGAAATTACGCATTTGGCTCTAGCAGAGAATATAAAATTTCTACATCTTTCCGGCACACAATGCGTGCACATCAAATACATGATGTAACGATTTCAAAAAAAGTCAAAACATCCCAAATAATACCGCCTGTCTGAAGTCTTAAAAGTTGACGGCATGAGCCATCAAATGTCAATTCAATATTTTCCCCAATATTTTGGCGTATTTGCGTATTTTAATCTTCGGAGAAAAATGTTTTTTTCATTCGAGACTCATTTTATTTCATCGTATCAATAATCTTAGACTAGAAGTAGACTCGAGAGTGGCTCGATTATTTGGGGGCCACACGAGCTTAAGTACTCTCTTATGGTAGAGAAAGTCCAAAAGAAGTTTTTGAGGTATCTCTACATGAGAGAGTACGGCTATTATCCTTGGCTCTACCCGACCCAGTTTCTCCAGGGTATGCTTGGCTACAATAGTTTAGAGACTAGAAGGAATGTGTATTTGATTACGCATTTTTATCGATTGTTGCGCGGTATGATCGATAATCCTGAAATTATCCAGAGCATTGGTCTGTATGTTCCCGATAGTTACCTAAGACAGCGTCGGCATAGTTTGTTTCAGATTCCTATACACAGGACCAACCTGCCGATGGTTATGCCTGTAGGAAGAGCTACCGCTATGTTGAACAATATCACATTGGATATTGATCTGTTCCATGTGTCCGAAGGAGTTTTCCGAAGCGAGATTCTTCTACACATTTAACAAGAGTCTTCTTGCGTAATTTTTAATTTGTTTTTTTAATGTATACGCCTTAAATGTTTGTTTGTAATGTATATATTAATTATTGAATAAATTGAATTGAATTGAATTGAATTGAATTGAATCTTTTTCGGTAAAGGAAAGAGAAAATAGTGATTGGAACTTTCCCACGTCTTACTGATTTTACATATTCATTTCTTCATAATCATTAACCAGATTTTCTTCATAGATCTCCCCTTTCCTCAGATCTAAGAGAAATTAATTGATCAGGTGATTTTTATATATTTTTTTTAATAATCTCATAGGAATAATAATTTTAAATTTCTTTATGTAAAACATTTTGCTCGTACATATTTTATTTTTATGTTTTCATTTAGAAAGTTATATAAATATTCCTTGAGATATTTAAAAATATGAAGATAATAAAATGTTAAGAAACAAATTAAATTAATTTTTTACATGTTAATCTCAGAAAGTAAAAACACACTAAAATAAGTAAAATAAAAATCAATTATACTACCAACAAACATGAAAAAAATATATAAGTGTTCATCCCTCTCCAAGCACAAGACCTTAGTCTCTTTATTGGAGAGAACTGCGTTATTAATTTTAAGATTGTAAAAGTGAAAATGTCAAAAAATTAATTTTTTTAAACGTTTATTACCATATTAAATAAAAAACAACAGTTTTTTTTTAAACACAAATACGTCGATAATTACAGATTATCAATGGATTAATTTTATGAATGCCATCGTGTATTTACTGATTACGGGAAAGCTGAAAAAAAAATATATAAAATTGGATGCTTTGAAGTTTGATTAATATCAAACTCAGTTGAGATCTTTTATAGGAAAAATAAATTAGTAAATTTTCCACCGCATTTTATGTGACTATATATAACTGGTATACCCACTATGTATCTTTTAGCCAGGGGCGTGCATTCCATATAGGCAGAAAAGCAGTGCCTATCCTAACTTACCCGCGTGATATATAAAAACGCAACCAGTACCTACCTTACCTTACTGAGTAGTACCTAGCTCACCTTACTACCTACCTCTACTGCCTACTTTAGTAAGTAGTACCTAGATTACCTCACTACCTACCTCTACTGCCTACCCTAATTAATTCTCTGTGCACGCCAACGTATATAGCTAAGGTAATCGGATTTGTTTAAATATGATATCAAACATAAAGGTCTTACCGTTGGTGATATGCTGTCTTATGATTTCTGCCAAAATTCGTCGACCAATCGGTAAAACTTCTGAAGGCTTGTTGTAGTAATTCTGAAAAAAATAAATCCCCATCACACAAATCGTCGCAACAAAATAAGAATGAAATTAGTTGTGTTTCACACATTGTTGCTAATACATCGAAAAATGTTTTCAGAGCGCTTCGCAGATTAAATAAATAATCCTTCAAATTAAAGTAACTTTTCTGAATCTCAGAATTGATGAATCGTTAACGGCGCACAGATCTTTCAAAATAAAATCTCAAACAAAAAACGTGTTACAAAGTAAAACAAGGCAACGAAAGAGATAATGGTATGCGTATGTGAGGAAAATGAAACCATCTAGATTTTCTCACATTGCACTGTTCAGCCTACCTCAAGGTAGACTACTTCCGGACCAAAGAGACGGATCAACAGCTAGGAACCGACATCGCAGGATGCTTATCCATCTTGAAAACAGGCCACAAGGTTTACTACACCAAGCATAAGAAGAGAAGAAGAAGAAGAAAATACACGATTTTACCGATTTTTTGTAAGATTTTTAATGAATGATGTTGCATAAAGTTATAAACGAATATTTATACTAACATGAAAATGCTGTATATATATCGGTAGTGTAATGGCAAAGGGTTATATGTGTCAAATTTTTCATTTTCTAAGTTTGCTCCACAAAATGTCTAAAATAGTGTATTCCATAATCTGGCAAAAGGATAAAGCTGTAGTTGTAGATATGTACATATAAAAATACATAAAAGAAAGAGTTAATTTCACAAGTTTGTTTTTACTCTCATGTAAAATTTGGTTTGAGACAGATTTACCCCTTTGCCTTATATATAAATATTTATATAAAAAAATTATATATATATATATATATATATATATATATATATATATATATATATATATATATATATATATATATATATATATATATATATAACGTGGTAATATTTTCCTTTTGAAAATTAAGTGTAAATAATATGTAAAGTGGGTGTATAATAATAAAATAAACAATGTGTTGCTTTGTAATTAAAGAAACGACAATAAAAGTTTATTCTTAATTAATCTTTACAATAATTTTTATATCTATATGATTCTGACAGTTAATAATATTATCGGAAGTCTTTTGTTTTCTACTGAGCGACGCATGCGACATCTGGTGGTAGAACTGTTTTATGTAGGTACTAATTGTAGGTACTTAATAAAATGTATAGGTAGGTACCTAGTTATTTTATTACATCTCCCCCCTTGGGGATGAAAATTCATAGTAAAATTTTCACTCGTCCTCCGGATCATCTTCTTGTAGTGAAGGGACTGGTATAAGTTTAGTGATATGATAAAGGTTTGATTTTATTTTTTTGTGACCTGTATCAATTCTGTATATTGAGTTAGAAATTTTTTCAATAATTTTATAAGGTCCAATTTTTAGTTCATCCAATTTTTTTCTGTTTAGCTTGTTTCCATTTTCCACATACACCATGTCTCCTACGTTGAATTCGCAGCCTATTCTATTTTTGTCAAATAATGTTTTATTGTAATTATGTGATTTTATTGTATTTTCAAGCGCTATTTTCCTGTCTCTAATCCAGTCATTATTAGATTTTCCTTGTTTTAATTCGTTGGGTAAAATATTTACATCTGTACCATATAAAAGATAACTTGGGGAAAAGTCAGTGACTGAGTGATTAGTATTATTATATTTACTAACACATTCTTGAGCTATTGTGGTCCATGCTCTTCTTTTCCCTTTTTCATTTATTTTGCATCTGATTTTGTTCACCAATGTTTGATTCAGCCTTTCATTTAGGCCATTTGAGAATGGTGCATTTACTGCAGTGAAGATTATTGGGATCTGCTTGTCATTTAAGAATTCCTTGAATTCTTTCGAGTTTATTCCTGGGTATTGGTCGGTAAGAAGCATACCAATATCCTCGGTTTCTGTTATTTTCATGACTAGTTTTATAAAATCATTTGCATTCTGAGTTTTCGAGGTTAAAATAAATGCGTATCTTGTAAAGTGATCCACTAAGAGATGTAGATATTTTTTTGTTGATCTTGAACCTCCTAAACCTCCAATTGTGTCTAAAGATATTATTTCAAAAGGCTTTGTGGCCGGGCCTAGATGAGACATAAATCCAAATTTCTTTTGTCCTCTTGATTTATTTTTAATACAAATTTCACAATTTCTACAAATTGTTTTTATGTTTTTCGTCAAATTTTTGGCTGTGTAATGTGGACTAATAGTCTTTTGCATTTGTCCAATTCCAATATGGCATAGGTTTTCATGTATGTCTTTTATGATTTCGATGCTAAACGGTTCTGAAAGAATTATTTTTTCTTTTTTCTTGACCTTTTTAAAATAGACATTGTTTTTTTCAATCCATTTGTTTTTTTTCTGTTGAATTCTTTCATTTTTATTCTGATCTCTTAAAATATCTTCTAATTTAACCAAATTTACAACTTTTAATTGTTCATCTGCATTTTCACTCGATTCTAATACTGGATTCCTGCTTAGACAATCTGCTTCTAAATTCTTCTTTCCTGGATTATATTTTATTTCAAATTCATATTGCGATAAATAATATGTTAAATCACCTAACTCTTCATCGGTCCTAGATTTCAGATTCATATTTTCCAAAGGTTTGTGATCTGAATGAACCGTAAATGATTTACCTATTAACCAGTATTGCCAGTATCTTACTGCTTCCTTAATTGCTAAACATTCTAAATATATTGCTTTTTTTTTCTTCTGGGCTTCATTTAGTTTTTTTGAAAAGTATGCCACTGGTTTTTCTCTACCATTGGGCTGCTTTTGTTTCAAAATGGCCCCAACACCTTCTAAAGAAGCATCGGTATAAATGTTGATTGGTAAATCCTGATCAAAAATTTCTAGAACGGGCTGTGAGCAAAGCATGCTTTTTGTTATTTCAAATGCTTTTTGGCATTTATCACACCAAATAAATTTTTGATTTTTCCTTAGTAAGTTATGCAATGGATCTAGTATTATTGCACTCTTTGGTATGTATTCATGGTAAAAGTTTATTTTCCCCAGAAATTGTCTTACATTTTTTATCGTTTTTGGAACAGGAAAATTCTTTATTGAAATCAAATTATCCTTTACTGGTTTTATTGAATTATTTTGAATTATATGACCTAGATATTTTACCAAGTCTGACGCAAATGCGCATTTTGTAAATTTTAACCTGAAACCTTCCGTTTCGATCGCTTCCAGCAACTGTGTTAGATGTTTAATGTGCTCAGCAAAAGTTTTAGAAAATATAAGAATATCATCTATGTAATTAACGGTGAAATCTGTAAGTTTATACTTTCTTAATATGTTACCTAGTATCCTTTGAAAAATTGCTGGTGAGGTCTTCAATCCAAATGGTAGGCAAGTCCATTGGAAATGTCCTTCTTGTGTAACAAATCCCGTCTTTTTTCTGTCTTCGATTCGTAAAGGAATAGACCAAAACGCTGAGTTTATATCTAGTGTTGAAAAAAATTTGCAATTCCTGGTCTTTATCATTAGGTCTTCAATTAAAGGAAATGGTTGAGCTTGAGGTACTACTATTTTATTCAAGTCTCTGAAATCTATACACAGTCTGGATTTTTTGTTTTCCTCTTTTTTAAATGCCAATGTAACAGGTGCAGCAAATGGACTGTAGGATTCTTCTATTAGCTTATTATCCAGTAATTTTGCAATTTGTTTTTCTATCTCCTTTTTATCTTCTACAGTACATCTGTAAGGCCTCTTACTGCAATATCTGTCTACTAGTAAGTCTATCCTCGCTTCGTATCCACTAACAGTGCCGATATCATATTTGTCTTTTGCAAAAACGGATTTATATTTGCAAATCAGTTCATTTATTTTAGATTTTTGAAATTGATTTAAATGATTTATTTTTATTTCAAAATCTTCTTCTTTTACATGTTCATTATAATTTATTTTGCATTCCTTGCTGTTGTTATTTTCTATATTTTTAAATTCACTATTTTTAATTTTATATTTTGTAGAAATTTTTTCTACTTTCTTTTTATTTTCATTTTTCAAGCATTGTCTTTGTGTTATTTTTAAGTCTTCATTTTGGATAAGTTTAAATTTTTTTATCATATCTAATCCTATCAAAAAATCATATTTGAAATTTTCTTCATCAATAATATATACATCAACGTTTTTTTCCAATTCAAATATTTTTATTTTCAAAGTCGTCAAACCGTTTGTCTTTTTAACACCATTAATTGTTACTAAATCTGCTTCATTCATATTGTTTCCTTTTCCTTTTAGTTTTAATAACTTAGAATTTATTAGAGAAACATTTGAGCCTGAATCGTAAATTCCAAATATTTCAATTTGATCATTTAGTAATAGTTTGACATTTATTAATGGTGTTACTATTCGTTTTTTTTATCGGTTTCGTTTAACTTAGCTTCTATAACTGAATTGTTTACATGTCTGATAGTATTTTTATTATTAAACTTATCATCCTCCTTTGTTCTAAACCAGCACGTTACTTCAGGGTGATATCGAGTTCCCTTATTTAATTTTTCACAAATCTTACATGGACTCTTATCTTTAATTTTACCACTAGTTCTTAGATTTCCATATCTTCTTTGATCCGAAAACCTTTTTTTATTTACAATGTTTTCGTGTTTTTTTACTTCATTGAATAAATCGACTGTATCTTCTAATTTTTCTCTATCAATCTTATTAATTATAAATTCTGGTAAACCAGCCACAATAAGATCTACTAAGGTACCCATGTCGATCGTTCTTCTCATCTCCAACAAAAGTTTTTCCTTCCTTATGGCATAGTCTAACAAGGAACCGTCGTTATATTTAAAAGATAATGCAAACATTACATGGTTCCATCCCTTGTTTGTAAATGTTTTACAAAAGTTGTTTTTCCATACTATCCATTCTGAGTTCATGGAAAATTTTATCATCATCGAACTGTACCAATCTTCACAACTTTTATCCATAAACAATCTTAATATTTCAATTTTTTTCTCATCCGTTGTCACCTCAAAACGTGTACATTCTTTTTCAAAAATATCCATCCACTGGTTTGCATTAGGATTTTTGCTTGTAAATTTTTCAATGATGAACTTCTCTGAAATATCTTTTAAATTTTGATGTTTGCTTACCTGAGCATTTTGTATTAATTTTTCTAGTAAGTTTTCTAATGTTTGAGGAGCAGTATCCATTTTTTTTTATTTTGTTTCTTTATTTTTGATTAACAAAATTGTCGTTTTATAACGTGGTAATATTTTCCTTTTGAAAATTAAGTGTAAATAATATGTAAAGTGGGTGTATAATAATAAAATAAACAATGTGTTGCTTTGTAATTAAAGAAACGACAATAAAAGTTTATTCTTAATTAATCTTTACAATAATTTTTATATCTATATGATTCTGACAGTTAATAATATTATCGGAAGTCTTTTGTTTTCTACTGAGCGACGCATGCGACATCTGGTGGTAGAACTGTTTTATGTAGGTACTAATTGTAGGTACTTAATAAAATGTATAGGTAGGTACCTAGTTATTTTATTACATATATATAATTTTAAATTGGTTATTCTTTGCCGCAATATGTACTGTATGTGTTCTAACATATCAATATGAGTTTGATATTTGACGTACTAATATTTTGCGCGGATAATAGCATTATTTGCGAGTCAAACATTTCATACCCTGCACCGAAGTGGGTTTTAAGGATAATTAATGCTCTTAATTTGGTGGTTTATACATTAAAATTACATTCGCATTTTATAACTATAATTTTTTTAATTGGTTTGCTTTATCTTTTTTAATGTGTATTTATATACTGATAGTATTTTTTTGGGTTATTTTTGCATAAATCGTTAGCACTTATCGCTAAAATTTCATATCAGGGCTTATACCTATGACAAACATCAACCATGGCCCAGAAAAAGCTGGTAATGTTCGGATGGCCAAGAAATTCGTTAAATAAATTTATTTAGTTCAAGTACTTATATACTCGTATTTAAACTAAACACTTTATGCTAGATATTTTATTTTTAACAATTTGTGGTTTAATAATTAACTATTAATTTTTCTGGAAAGAAATCTGCTTTATTCTAGGAAATTATGGGAATGGGAATATTTTCATAGATTACCTTGCGAATTCAAGAACACTACAGAAAATAAATGTTCGAGAAAGCGGAAAATTTAAAGCGAAATATAATCAAATAATATCTCCTTGTTTTAAACCATTCGCCTGGTAAATTAAAAAATAAACCATTGACAAAAAATATATTTTTTAATAATTCGTAAAGTTTCCGCTCGAATCACTTATTCTAATAGTGTATCATAAGATAACAACGAATATTTTACATAGACCAGCTCGGAAAATATACGAAAATACAAAGGACAATTATCCACGAATATAATGCGTCCTTTGATAAAAAAAATGTAATAGCGTTCCAAACAACATAATAAGAGTTGAATATTTATCCTTTCTGCAGACTCCACTTTTTTGACAATCGTACATACCACTGGTTCAACGCCAAAGGTCTACAACGCAAAAAATAGCCTCTTTATTCCAAAAATGGTATCCAAATCGACAACATTTTCACATTTGAAAAAGACACCCGTGATTCTAGCGACATTCTAAAGACACTGTAAAAAGAAATGTAATAAATGACACTTAAATTTAAAATTTAGGTGACATAAATAAATTAACAAGCAAATATAACAAAATTATTACAAAACAGATTTTTAAAGGAAAACATAGAACACAGTTATAATGAAAATACACAAAATAATACTTAAAAAATAAATGAGACTGAACATGTTATGGCATACAATTTTTTTCCTTGGAAAAAGTCTAGCAAAATGCATTTAAATGGAAAAGACCATATGCATACCATATGTAAGTTTAAATACATATTTAATGCATGCAAATAATAAGGTGTTTATAAAACATTACCAATTTGTAATAGGTCATTTAAAAAGTCTTCCCGGTTTTTACCACTAGATGTAGTGATGGGATTCAAAATTTTCAAGAACCGGTTCGCCCTTTAGGCATTATCCATCCCTCCCCCCTTTAAAAAAATAGTTTTTACATTTATTCATTTATTTGTATTTTATTATGTACATAAACTGAACATTTACATAACAACTGAGAATGCTCCAAATGCTGAAGCGTATATCTTTCACGATATTCTTTTTAGTAAGTGCAATAACTTAACTGAATTTTTCTACTATTTTTTTTCATCTTTCGAATATTTTTTTCTCTTCGTGTGGTTCAAATATTTTTACAACGTGGCGGACCAAGTAACCGAGCGTGCTCCGATAAATGATCTCAATCGGAATATTGTGTGACAACAAAGGGTTTAGGACCGGTTCGGCGTACTCTAAAAATTTTAGGCACCGGTTCGCTAAAACCGGTGCTTAAAAATTTTGGCGAACTGGCTGAATCCCACCACTGGCACTGACTAGATGGTATTAATGCCTATATCGAGCAATACTCAACCGATTGTCTCAATCAAAAATGTTATTATAAGGTGACATTTTAACTTACATTTCTTGTCAAAAGAAGTTTTATTAATCGTTATTTATGTAAAAAGTGATATCGATTTGAAAAACTGTGTTTTTTTACTATAAAAAAAATTAAAACGCTGCAAAAACAGGCCGAAAATTTTGTGAAGTATACGGTAAAAATGCAGAGAGTGAACGAAGAACCCAGGAGTTGTATGCTCAATTCCATTCAGGAAGTTTCGATGTCAAAGATGCACCTCGCTCTGGTCGGCCAGTCACTGAAAAAGTCGATGAAAGGAGCAAGATTTGCACGCACGCTGTCAGGAAATAGCAAAAGCACTAAACATCAACAACATGAAGTTCGGAATCATTTTAAAAGACTATGCCGCAAAAAGAAGGTGCATTTTTGGATGCCACATGAATTAACGCAAAGAAATTTGATAGACCAAATTACCGTCAGTGAAATGCTGCTGAAACGCAACGAAATCGAACCATTTTTTAAGCAAATTATTACAAGCAATAAAACATGGGTGTAATACAAGAATATCAAACGTAAGCATTCATGGTCAATGGCTAGTGACCCTCCACAAACGACTTCAAAGCCTAGATTGTCAGCAAACAAGGTTTTGTTGACCATTGGGTGGGATTGGAAGGAAATTGTGCATTTTAATCTGCTAAAACTGTGCTGTACTGTGCACAACAAGCAATCCGAGCAATCCAGAAAAAAAATTACCAGAATTTCCAACAGAAAGAGATTTATGTTCCATCATGACAATGCGCGGTCATACACATATTTGATGACTTGGAACGAATTAACAGAACTTGGTTCGGAAATTTTGGTTCATCTACCATATATCCGGATCTTGCACCGTCTGATTACCATTTGTTTTGGTCTCTCCAAAACTCTCTTGAAGTTCTACACCGATAGAGTCCTGAAGCTACCAGTAAGTCAATATGTACCTACTTATTGGTAGCTTCTACAGCCAATATAATTTTTTGACATATTCTTCTCATCAAAGATGAAGAAGAATATGGAAGTCTGGGAATTTACGGGGCTGACGACTGTCATAGGCTGGTTTAAGTGATCACTTTACACACGTGTAACATTCACCAATTCTACCCATAAATGATAACCACACTACTCAAATTCTTGGAATTTCTATATATATATGAACCAATTTAGAAACCTTGTTCTTGAATCACTAGAACTTCACTAGAGACATCTATTGGTGAGATTTAATTTATCTAATTGTATATAATCCAGATTTTGTGAACAAGTATTTGGACACACTCAAAATGTTGTCTACAGCTAATAATTAATTTTCAATACAGTTTTTTTTTAAATGTACCAAATACCGCGGAGACTGTTTATATGATCCAATATTAATGTTATTATTTTTTTATTTATTGGTGCATGCACACAAATATTGATTTTAATTCAATAACGATCAGTGGCTTCAGATTCGCAAATGAAATAAATAGACTTTCAATCAAGTGTGGAATTGAAATACGTGTTCGAGATCTGTGATATACCTTGTACTTGAATTTTATTTACAATATATTTTTCACAATAGATTTACTAACCAGAAACAATTGACAATGCGAATCCCGGCTGTAATTGGAACACTTATCGAAGTAGAATTTTTCTCGAAATTGAAAATATTCACAAAAATCGAGACAGGTTGTCGGATAAAAATATGACGAACCATTAGAGTTGTATGCTTACCAAATTGCCAATTGGTTTAATGGTAATAAATGGACGAATCGGGAAAAAAATATTCATAAAATTTAAATATGGTTTTAAAATATAGGAGTACTTTTTAAACTATTGGCTACTAAGACTCTTGGGGTAACAATGCTAGAAATATCGTGATTTCAACACAAATAAAAAGTAAAAAGTAAAAAGTAATGCGTTACATATTTTATAAACATTCCATGTACCATTGTTGAAATAAATCTATTTTTTCGATTTGTCATTCGGTGAGACACGATAATAACCAAAGCCTATGGCAATCGCAAGCCCTGTAAATGCCCAGACTTCCATATTCTTCATCACTTATGTTGAGATGTCAAAAAAAGTTTCAGGTACATTTTGGATTGTGCAAAATTTTCAATTAAAAAATGTAAAAATAGCTTCTAAGTGGAGATAATTGAGATCTGTGAACAAGTATTCAAAAATCATCTGATACTTGTGTAAATCATGACGTCAGTCCAGATCCGGTATTTCTCGTTAGAAATACCATATATCGGATTTTAGCAGTCAAAGGGTTAAATGTCATATTTGGACATTTATATAATTTTTTACATGTACTAGTAGTATACTTTCTTTAAAATAAGAAATAGGTAGTTATTTTTACTGCATATACTTTTTTTTATAATATCGCTCACTCCTTTCAAGAACGTCATAAATCATACAAACTTGATTTTTCAGGAGAACGTTTTTAAAGTTTGAAAATATAATACAATGTATTAAAAATAAATATCAAGCCACTTATTAAACTTTTTACTATGCAACAGATCTTTTTAGGTAAAACCTGAAGGTTTTTTCTCCATTTGAAAAATATTTAGTATATTTGAAAAAATAATTAAACAATACCTTTTCTTCAAAATGCAAAAACAACACTTTCTGCCCTGTAGCGGGTAAATATTAATAAATAAATGGGATATAGTACATTTTCTGGGCATTCCTAAAACATGCACAACTGAAAATTTACGATTTTTGATTTATGACGTTCTTGAAAGGAGTGAGCGATATGTTTGCAAATATACTCTTACTACAACTTGAATGTATCCCCGAAAGTGAAAAAGTTACCCCGCCTGAAAGGGAGGTGACACGGTTTGTCAAACAATGACGCGCTAATATTTTTCACCTGATACGAGAACAAACATAGAAATAAGCTTTAAATGCAGAAAAGGGTAGAACGCACTAAATATATTGATTTTCGTAGTATAAATCAGTTCAACAAATCATAACGCTCACGTGTGACTCATACTTTTGAAGCGTCAAAGGCGTTCAAATTCAACCGAGTTATAAAAATAAACTGTCTCAATAATTAAAGAAAACACTTCGTTTTTTACCACTTGAGTTTAATTATAGACTACATGTTTCAGAAGCTAAACTTCCATCATTCAGGTCTGTATAATAACTAAAATATAAAATATAAAATTGTTCTATAAATAAGGATTATCTTGAAAATTTAGAAATACAAAAAAACCTGAATTCTAATAATAATTTATTAAATAATATATTGTTTCAAAATTCTTCGCCATTGCTTTCAATTTTTCCTTTGTTTTCAAACTCCGTTCCTTGACTAACCCCTTCCCCTTACTTTCCCCCTATCCTTATTTATAGAACAATTTTACATTTTATATTTTAGTTATTATACAGACCTGAATGATGGAAGTTTAGCTTCTGAAACATGTAGTCTATAATTAAACTCAAGTGGTAAAAAACGAAGTGTTTTCTTTAATTATTGTAACATGTCTTACCACAAAGTTAATGCCGAAACAATAAATAAAATAAACTGTCTCATAAAATTATAATTATTACTGTTTTAACAATAAATATGTCACATATAACTATTGCGCACGTATTTTATCGAGGGTCTAGATCAGAAATGTGATAAATTAACAAGAAAACTTGAAAAAATTACTCAGTAAAACATTATACCTGGGACAGGTGATTGAAATATCAACTAAAATCCATTAAGTTGACAGGTTTGAATTAATATTTTAATCAGAAGATAATTCTATCCTTACAGGGACATCTTTGGTGAAGTTCCGTTAATAATTTGCATAAAAAATAGAGAAAATAAATTAAATCAGTTAGAGCAAATAAAAACTTATCAGCGTAAGCTGAACTGGTGGAACATATCGGAGTCCTTGTACCAACCCTAATGTGCGGATGTAAAACACGTAATTGGCAAAAGATGGATGATGGAGTAGATTGAATGCAGTCAAAAAGCGATATCTCAGACGAATGTGTTTGAATGGTGAAATAAGGAAAGTTGCAAGCCTGAGGTAAGCATTATCGATAAAATTAAGAAAGGTATGTTGATATGTTTTGGACATATAGAACGTATGAGTGAAGATAGAACGGTAAATTGTTGAACGTTGTAGTAAATACGAGCAGAAGAAGACCGAGGAAAAATTGGCCTTATAGTTTTTTTCAAATACTTGAAAGTGTTCAGGTCAGGGGTCGGAATAATCAGCGTGTATGTATATAAAGAGATGCATGCATGTGGAAGAGGCGAAGTATCTTTGCAAATACAGAGTTGTGTGATGTTCTAGTCTCTCTGCCTACCCCTACAAAAAGGGGTGTGATAGTTAATTAGTTGGATGTACAGTGATTTAAAATAAACCTTTAAGTACACTGCCATTAATTAAACTACGGAAGCCTCCATAAGATACCAGAAATAAACTGGTTATCATATCTTCTTGAGAGTGCTTCGACGCTACTGCACCTTATTTGTTCCAATTAAGTCAGGTGAAAAAGCTAATCAAATTAGTTTTATTATTTTTACATCTCAACAAAGATAAAGAAGAATATGGAAGTCTGGGCATTTTCAGGGCTTACGACCGTCATAGGCTGGTTTAAATGATCACTTTACACACGTGCAACGTTCACCAATCCAACCCATGATTGAGAACCACACTATTCAAATTCTTGGAACTTCTAGATATATTGATTTCACTCGATACACAGTTCTTGAACTAGATAGACTTTACGAGAGACACCTATAGAAATGAAGCAATCTTTTTATTAAGCAGAAACCCTTTCATTTGTATGCGAGACCCGAACCCTGGATTATATTCACATACTTGAGAAACGCCAGAAAATACCAATTTCATTGTTGACTAAAGCTTATAATTTGACCAGTTATTTATTTACAACATCTTGAGTGTGTCCAAATACTTTTTCATAAATCTGGATTATCTCCAATAACTCCTAAATGGAGATAATCTTGATTTGTGAACAAGTATTTGGACACACTCAAAAGGTTGTAAATCAAATTAGTGTTTATTGAAAATCTAACTAACTAACTAACTAACCATCACGCCGCTTCCCCGCAGGGGTAGGCAGAGAGAATCGAACGCCACACCACTCTGTCCTTGCAAACATTCTTTGCCTCTTCTACATTCATGCATCTCCTCATACATACCCGACGATTATTACGACTCCTGACCCGGCCGCTTTCAAGTATTTGACATACCTGATTGTGCCAAGTTTTCCTCGGTCGTCCTCTGCTTCTTTTTCCAACTACATTCGCCTCATAAATTTGTTTAACCGTTCTTTCTTCACTCATACGTTCCACATGTCCAAACCATCTCAACACACCTTTCTTAATTTTATCGATAATGCTTATCTCAGCCTTACATTCTTTCCTTATTTCATCATTCGAACATCTATCAAACATCGTTTTGCCACACATTCGTCTGAGGGATCGCATTTCGACTGCATTCAGTCTGCTTTCATCCTTCTTTTGCCAACTCCATGCTTCGATTCCATACATAAGGGTTGGAACCAGAACTCCATTGTGTACTGCCAGTTTAGCTTCCGCTGATAGATTTTTATTTGCTAAACTGATTTTAGTGCACCATTCACTCTGTTCCCAGCATTCACTCTCCTTTCTATGTCTTTATTAATCTTTCCATCCCTAGAAAACATACTACCCAAATATATGAAATCATCTACCTGTTCCAAATTTCCTAATAGCGCAAAATTATTATCAATTTGACAATAAAATTTAGCAACAATACCTTATCATTTATAAGTAGGTAAGGTATTATTTATTGATTCGGCATTAAGTTTATGTGGATATGTGGATTGTTTAAAAAAAATAACATTTGTATTATACCACTTAATGTGTTTTATTTTATTATATTCGTCTAGTTTCGAAAACTACAGATGTTTTTATCTACAGGTAAATAGTTAAACCAACCTGTAGTTGGAAACATCTATAGTTTTCGAAACTAGTCGTGTGCAATGAAATGAAACTCATCAAGTCGTATTATAGAAGTGTGTGTGTTTTTTTTAATACATGTATGTATGTAAAATGTTTTTTTTTAAACGACTTACGCTGGCCCAGGGTGGTGAAGGTAAAGAGACAATATATACTAACTTACCAGTTTCGCCAGAGTTACGCATATTTATTCCTAAATAATTACATTAAAAAATATAAATATTACAAAACAAAGATAGTTTTTGAAAGATCTGTGGCGTGTAAAAAAAAATTATCATTGGACACAATAGATTCAAAGCAACGGAAATAAATATTTAATGTTATATAGTTTGAAAAAAATACATTAAGAAATTAATCAGCATGGAAAATTCACTTTAAAATAAGTTTAAGTTTTCACGAACTCGCTCGACAGTAGGAAACAGTGTATTTAACGTAGAGAACGCGACATACCTTTGCTACGCCGGGGCTACGACTGACGTAGCCAGAGCCGCAAACGGAATACGGTTTGCTGCTAGACCTCTACCCTTGCGCGCGCCTCTTCTCGTTTTGAGACATATAGAAAATATTTGCGGGAAATATTAGTTAAGAGGATATTCGCAAACACAGAATTCATTCCACCGGAGACCACGGGAGATGTCACATGACTATCAACGGCCGATTTTTTAAAATAATGTATAAAGGTTTTTTTTGTTTTTTTTTTGTATAAAAACTAGTACCACTACTACTACTACTACCATCACGCCTTTTCCCCGCAGGGGTAGGCAGAGAGGATGGAACGCCACACTCTTCTGTCCTGACATACACTCCTCGCCTCCTTCACATCCATACATCTAGTCATACATGCCCTCCGATTACGCAGACTTTTGACACCGCCAGATTTTAGGTTCTGTTTGATCTGATCGTGCCAAGTCTTTTTAGGTCGTCCACGTTCTGTTTTCCCTCTCACATTCGCCACATATATTTTCTTAGTCATTCTCTCGCTATCCATTCGCTCCACATGTCCATACCACCGCAAAGAACTCTTCCTAATCTTTTCAATTATTCCTCGTTCAGCCTTACATTCCTTTCTTATATCGTCGTTTTTAATTCTGTCATACAATGATTTTCCACACATTCGTCTGAGGGAGCGCATTTCAACAGCGTTCACTCTGCTTTCATCCTTCCTTTGCCAGTTCCATGTTTCGCTTCCATACATTAGTGTCGGTACTAGCACGCCGTTGTGAACCGCTAGCTTGGCTTCCATGGACATATTCTTATTCCCAATCACTCTGTTATATATTATAAGTATGTTATACATTATATTTTATCAATTAGTTTTTATATATTTTTTAAAACTCCTTTCCTTTCAATAGATCTTTTCTTTTCAAAACCATATAATTATTATTTTGAAGAAAGGCTTATTTTTTCAATGCAATAACGGTGTTTTAAGAAAAAAAAATAATTACGTAAAATGTTACCTGGATTTAGAGAAAATTAAGTTTTGACAACGAATACTGGGCTTTAAGACCTCATATTCGTTAAATAGCGATTTTATTTTCTTTTTACCCAGGTGACAATTGACGTAATTGTTTTTTTTGTTGTTTTTCTTCGAAATAAATATATGGTTTTGAAATGAGTTTACTTAATAAAATTCACTATTATGAAAAGTTTTTTTTGGAAATTTTTTTTTTTAATATTTAATAACTCACATTTCGATATCTCTTTACATTTCAAAACCATGTATTTAATTCGAAGCATACGTAAAACTGACTTTTTTAATACAAAAAAGGTGTTTTAATCAAAGAAAAACAATTTTGTAAAATGTTACTTGGATTTAAAGAATATGAATTTTTTAACGAAAACTATGCCTTAAATAATATCCATCATTCATTCTTTAAAGTTTTTTTTTATTGAACTTAAAATTATTTTTGCTTATTGTTGTATTTTTTCAATTTCCAATTAATGATATTTGAAATATTCATATTTTCTTTTTTGTTTAAAGGATGAATGAGAAACGGTATGGCATCGAAATAGGAAAACTTAATGTCACCCGCTTTTCAAGTAGGTACCTAGTCCGGAGGAAGATGACCAACTACTAAACACAAATATAATTAACATAACTTTGATTATAAATGTTGACTGCACAATACGGTAGTTAAAAGAAATAAGAGCTACTTGCTTCATGACAATTCCTATTACCATATTTAGCACAGAGTTAAATAGAAACTTTACTTACTAACTACTAACTTACCATCACGCCGCTTCCCCGCAGTGGTAGGCAGAGATAATAGACTGCCATACCACTCTGCCTTTTCATTTATCGCCTCTTCTCTTTTGCAAACATTATTTCGACTCCTTACCCGACCGTGAAAGTTAATCGTGAATTTTATGAATACCTCACCAAAAACACAGTTTTTCAATATATTTCTTCAGAAATTCTAAATTTATTCAGGGTTTATATCTACCCTGTAAAACAGGGTAAGTATTGTGCAAGTAAAATTTTATATTTTTAATGATATCGTTGAATTAATCAAATTTATTGATTCGTTTTCTGCATAAAACTAAATAATATAGAGAGTGCATTTTTTTAAATGATACCATCGACCAATAGCCACTTATGGGATTGAGACAAAAGTGATACTTCTAAAACAAAATCTCGACTTCGAACCTCCGAGATGAAGACTCTCCGATCCATAACCGGAAACACATTGCGAGACCGAGTAAGAAATACCGACATCCGGAGCATGTGTAAGACGGAGGATATCGTGAGGTGGGGACGACAACGAAGGCGATACTAGAATGATCGTGTTAACAGAATGTCAGATGACAGTCTTCCACGTATCGCCCTTAAAGGAATCCCTGGAGGACGCAGACCCCCAGGCAGACCTCCAAAAAGGCGGAAAGACAGCTGGGAGTCAACATCCCAAGAGCTACAAGCGGAGGCACAAACAGATCCTTAGGATCTAGAAAAAGAAGAAGAAGAAGATACCATACCTAAAAATACATTACATCTCTTATTTGACCTTTCTTTGAAAAGTGATAAAAAATGTATTTTGTTGTACAGTAAAATACTGTTATTTTTTTCTATGTACTATTTGTTTTTCAATGTACTATGTAGTACCTTGCACCTTCTACTAATGAATTCATATTTCCAAACATTTTTGTTGGATATATGAATTCAATGTAACTCAGACAATGCAATGGTTGATAGTTTTATGTTTATCTACGAAACGTTTTTACTAGAGTATTTAAATTTTGCAGCAAAAAAATATCAATCTGGGATGCAATTTTGATGTAAACATAATATTTCATGGGGACAACTTCAATAACACATAACCAATGTCCGTTTTGTTTGTTTGTATACATAAACAACATTTTATTTAAAATTATATTATATTCATGCATAAAACGCATGGTTTCTCAAACTATGGGTCGCAAGCGAGTATTCAATGGGCCCTCGCCACTGTATACATGAATTTAAAAAATAGGATGATTTTGATATGTTAACTTAAAAGGTGGGTCCCAAGTTTATAAATGTTCGTTAGATGAGTCCGAAGCCCAGTCAACTTTGGGAACCTATGATATAACGTATATATACATATATTTATAGGTATTCTTTAATTACATACACACAAAGATATTTACGTTATCTATTTGAAAGAAATGTTTTTTTCCGGGACTACACCACTTCCTGTTTGGTTGGACGATTGGATCTAAGCAATAATCCCGACAACGTTCCAATTTATTGTACTGATTAACACCAAAAATAAAGACAAAAGTTCAATTAAGGAAACCCATATATACCCGAGTAACGGGTGATTATGATAAAACTAGCTAAGAAAAAGTAATACCGTTAACTTTCAATAGAAATTATATTGAATTAATTATTTTATTTTATTTATTAATTTTTATCTGGAAATTTTACAGAGCAGTTCCATAAATATATTTACATTAATGAGTAATAAAAAATAAGTATTTGTAACATTCCAGTTACAAAATTTCACATATCGCTCACTCCTTTCAACAACGTCATATATCAAAAAACGTTTTTTTAGGAGATCGTTTTTAGAGTTTAAGAATATAATAAATGTATTAAAAATAAATATCAAGCCACTTATTGAACTTTTTAGTGTGCAACAGACCTTTTTAGGTAAAACCTGAATGTTTTTTCTCCATTTGAAAAATATTTAGTGCTTAAAAAAAATAAACAATACCTTTTCTTCTAAATGCAAAAACAACACTTTCTGCCCTGTAGCGGGTAAATATTATATTAAGTTTAAAATATGCCGCTTTTGCTGGGATATAGTCCATTTTCTGGGCATTCCGAAAACATGCACTTCTGAAAATTGACGATTTTTGATATATGACGTTCTTGAAAGGAGTGAGCGATATGTAATTTAATATAAATACCTGGAAGAGGGACGGGAGGGAGGAAAAGGGGAAAAGGGAAAGATCAAAGCTCAAGTCCAAGACAATGTGAAAATTTGGATAAACCACGATATGAATATCGACTTACTACTTAAATATTAAAAGTTTTATCAAAATTGCCAAAATAAAAAATACACAACATTTAGTTGATAACTCAAATCAAATGATAGCCTATACCAGTGGTCAGTAAACTCATTAGTCAACAGAGGTAATGTCCACAGCACAACGATTGAGGTATATTTTTTAGAATATCTTAATCTCCAAACACAGGGGCGTGCATTCCATATAGGCAGAAAAGCAGTGCCTGTCCTAACTTACCCGCGTGACAAATAAAATCAAACCAGTACCCTACCTTACTAAGTAGTACCTAGCTTACCTTACTACCTACCTTTACTGCGTACTCTAGTAAGTAATACCAGCTTACCTTACTAACTACCTCTATATTATTTGTCGTTTTTCTTCCAGACCAGCGATAAGTGGTTAGGGGTTAATAGACCTATAAATTCATATACGAGTACCCACCTACTAATTAATATCAAAATTGAATTGTTAATGCCAGTGTTTATACAAAATATAGTACATAGGTACCAAATGACTTATGGAAAGTTGTTTTGAAAATAAAATTGTTCAAGCATTTCTGAGAAACCTTCCTTATAGTGCAGTGATTCCCAACCTTATATGTATGCATGCTCCACTTTTAACGAATCAAAAATCTCTACGCCCCCCCTATAAATTTTTTATTTACCAAAGAAGTTCTGAAAAAATTTAATTATATCACAAAAATGCACACATAGAATACTCGTATTTTTGTTTAAATTTCATAAATAAATAATATGTATGGATATTATATTACATTACAACTCCAAAGAAATTAGTGCGATCCTTGGGCTTGGCTTGAGAAACCGAAATGCGAATAATCTTCTGAATACTGATGAACTTTTTTCATACTATTTATTTTTGCACGGTGTTGGAAACTATAATTAATTTAATTTTATAAACTTTACAAAATGCAAACGAGCGATCATGTCAATCACAAACATACGAAGTACCCGACTGCAATCTCAAAAAATTACGTTAGGCTAGTATTTCGAAGATGCTGTTAGGTGGGGAAGGCAACGAAGGAGGCAATGGTATGCGGATTTGAGGAGAATGGAACCACCCTGACTCCCCCCCCCCCCCCCACATCGCAATGTATGGCCAACCCCGAGGTAGACGACTCCCGGGCAGATCACCAAAGAGATGGATCGACAGCTGGGAATCGACCTCGCAGGAGGTTAATTCCTCTTAAAAACAGGCCACGAGGCCTGCACCAATAAGAAGAAGAAGAAGCTAGTATTTCCATCTGTAAAAATAATATTAGAAATGCAAATAAAACAAACAAACAAAAATGTGCTGCCATCATATTCCACAAAAGTCAGAGTGCGTTTTTCGACAACAATGTAACAAATATTAAAGAATTGCGAATTGCCCCCATAGACATTAAAATTGCCCCCGGTGGGCGTGCGCCATACGTTGGGAAACACTGTTACAGTGTATACGAGCATTTTATTCCGGTAATCTATCACTGAAAAGTCACGCAATCTACGTGTAATTCACCACAGAAACCCGTGCCACTACCGTCGGAAAATTTGTACCACGATTCATCTGTGAAACGGATGTTAGCTTCGAAAAAAATTCGCACGGTTTTTCTAAATACTCGTATGATATTAAACGTGGTAAATATTGGCTGTTTGTATTCTTAAGGGGATATTCGCTAACACAGACCACCGGAGAGGTCACATATCGCTCACTCCTTTCAAGAACGTCATAAATCAAAAATCGTCAATTTTCAGTTGTGCATGTTTTCAGAATGCCCAGAAAATGTACTATATCCCAGCAAAAGAGGCATATTTTTAACTTAATATTTACCCGCTACAGGGCAGAAAATGTTGTTTTTGCATTTTGAAGAAAATGTATTGTTTAATTATTTTTATAAATAAATTAAATATTTTTCAAATGTAGAAAAAACCTTCAGGTTTTACCTAAAAAGATCTGTTGCACAGTAAAAAGTTCAATAAGTGGCTTGATATTTATTTTTAATACATTGTGTTATATTTTTAAACTTTAAAATCGTTCTCCTGAAAAATCAAGTATTTTGATTTATGACGTTCTTGAAAGGAGTGAGCGATATCTGTTTACGCCCGATTTTTTTAAAGAATGTAAATTGGAAAAAAATTATACAGAAAAAATTATATTTATATATTTTTTTAAAGCCTTACCTTTCAATAACTGTATTCTATTCAAAACCATATATCAAAAACAATGTTTAAAGAAAAAAATCAATTACGTTAAGTGTTTCCTGAATTTAGAGAAAATTAAATGAGACTTAACGAATACTGAAATTATTGAGAGTACATATTTCTATTTTATCCATCGTTTTACCGACATCTTTTGTTGACATCATTAAGTTTTTTCACTTTCATTTCCAGTAAATATAATTATTGACCATAGATGTCAGTAATCTATGATGGTGTGAAAATCAATATACTCATGACAATTAAAAAATAGATCATGTTCTATGTCTATGAAACTCAATGACTTAGAACTACGGATGCAATGTTCAAAAAATTACTATTGAAGGCTAAACAGATATTTAGTAATAAAGTTCATCAATAAATAATAGAGAATAATAAAAATAATAAAAACAACAAAAAATCTTGAATTTCCTTTTATTTGTTTCAAAATGTAATTAATGCCAATCTATAAATAATACTAATGGTGATCACTTTTTGCCTTTGACAGTTTTATTTTAACTCTAGTGGAAGGGTAAGTTGGGGGGGTGGGGGGAGTTGTTGTTGTCTTTACTATCCAAAATGAATAATATTTTTTTTAAATGCTTAATATGCACATCAAATGACAAATCATAGATATGACTTTTTTATGTTAGAAAATTATTTAATTGAACTAATAAAAAAAACGAAAAGGTTCTTTTATTGCGCTTTCCTCATAAATACATTTCTTAAGATGTTTCAAGAGGCAAAAAAATTTTATGTTTCATAATACATTTAAACCAACCACTGAAATTGGATTTATGCACCGATTTAATCAAATAATATTGATTTCTCTTGATTTAACAAGGGGCTCGCCGGCCCAAGTCAAATTTAACAAGGGCCTCGGGCGAGCCCCTGCGAGCCCCCTGCAGCCCACCGCAGCAAAAAACAAGGACACTGATATATTTCGGGGTTAGGGAAAGGAGCGGACAGCCAAGGGTACGGACTTTTAAGGGGATACTTCTAGGGACCTAAGAAAGAATTCTGTCAAAATATGAAAAGGTTTTTTCTAGATCGATGCTTATATTGCCTATACTAAAAAAGTGCGAATGGCGGTGGATCTCACTTACATAACATTTAAAATAAATATGTATTGTCCTAATATTTAATTTATTTTTTTCACAAATTTTATCTTAATTCATTTCTTAAAAAGAAAAGTAACACAAAAATATTCATAACACTTCTTAACAAGTTGACTGCCACGGTAATTTTCAGAATTCCGGTCTAAAAATTCAATTCCATTTAATCGTTTTCAAAAACGCAGACCCCCAGTCAGCCCTCCAAAAAGATGGAAAGACAGCTGGGAGTCAACATCCCAAGAGCTACAAGCGGGAGCACAAATACATCCTTAGGATCTAGGAAAAGAAGAAGTAGAAGTGTTCAATAAAAATATTCTTCTTCTTCTTGATATTGAATAATTTTTTTATAATTATATTTTCTGTTCATTTATTAACAAATTGTCTGTTCATGTTATGATTTTTTGTTTTCCTTCCAGAAGCCATCTATCCATATTAGCACTAGTACACTAGGAATTTTATCATAGCTGCACGAATATGGCAAGTAAACACAGTTTGAGATAACTTGTAGTCAGCGTCCTAGTAAAGAACTCAATCTACGAGTTATCTCGTAGTTGGCAGTTGATGTAATAAATTTATCCTTTCCTGAGATAGACCCTTTTTATTTTCACCAAAGCAAACAAAACAGTGTGTTGTTTTTGTCAGCATATTTTAAATATTTCGGTGAAAATAAGGTAAAAGAAAAAACTTAAATATTATCTATAAAATGATGTATGACTCGTTAGGCACTCGAAGGGATGGGTTCAAATCAGCCTTTTGGTGATACACACCCATAGATTGGAGACGGGAAGTAATCATGTCTCTATTCAAGGATAAGGGGTCTTACGCAGAGTGTGGGAGTTATAGGGCATAAGCCTGTTTAGCTCTGTCGGAAAACTCTATAGTTAGATTATAATTTAAAAAGTTAGAATGGTGATGAAGAAACGGATTTAGGATGTACAAGGTGCTGTATGAGTGGATGATGTTGCACAGATCAAATTTTTGCACTACGAATGATTTGAATAACGAGAGAATGACTAAGAAAGTATATGTGGCGAATGTGCGCGGGAGAACAGAATGTGGACGGTTGAAAAAGACTTGGCACAATCAGATCAATCAGAACCTTATATTTGATTGTGTCAAAAGTCTGCGTAAAATCAGAGGGCATGTATAACTAAATGTATGGATGTGAAGGTAGCAAGGAGTGTATGTTAAGAGTGTGGTGTTCCAACCTCTTCGCCTACACCTGTGGAGAAATGGCGTTATGATAGTAGTAGTAGTAGTAGTTATTATTGTGGTTCATCTTAGTTAGTGGTGTTAAATATTTTGATCGCTTTTTATGTTTTTAATTAAATGAAAGATTTGAATAAAAAGAATCTTATTTAAAAGTTCAAGCGGGTAAGATAATTTATCACGTGGATAACTGCGTGACCCCTTGGTCCTTTGTTTGCCATCCCTGTCCTAGCATTTCTATTATTTTTTATTGTGAGTAGTTACAATGGCTCAACAATATTGTTTTTTTTTATGTAGATTAAAACCCTTGATCATCGACAAAAATCTTCTTCTTCTTCTTCTTCTTCATCTTATTGTAGGCCTTGTGGCCTGTTTTTAAGAAGAATTAGCCTCCTGCGATGTCGATTCCCAGCTATCGACCCATCTCTTTGGTGGTCTGCCCAGGAGTCGTCTACCATGAAGTGTAATAAAAAAAATTAATATATAAAATGTTTCTAACGAGATGAATAAATTGAAATTATTTAGAGGTTTAATCAAAAATTTGTGTTGAGTATAATATTCGTATTTAGAGCAGGCACTTTATTTTATATATTTTTTTCTCTGATTTCTGTGATATTTTATTAGCGAGGTACCTTTCTAAAAATACATTCAACAAAATTCAATTAGTTTAACGTTACTAACTAAAAAAAAATATAAAAAGTAGGTAGTTACTTACTTATTTTTTATAATAAAAAAAACGTATTATTTAAGCAATTAGGTACCTTTAAAAAAAACTTGTAGATATGACAACACTTCTACGTCATAGATATTTCCATTGTCAAGAAAATGCTTGGATTATTAAGATTACAAGGTACATAATCTTTGGTGTCGCCTATCGCTTTTTGCATTTCTGCTCCCGTGTTTGGTTGTTAATAGAGCTGTCGATCATCGAAAATATGGCGAATATCGCCATTCAGCGAATAAAGCGCGAGTTTCAAGAGGTTATCAAGAGCGAGGAGGTAAACTACTATATATATTCTTAATTTTAGTGATTATATGTTATTCCCCCCGTATTTTCCGTTTCGACGTAAAAGTGTATTGGCGGACACTCGTCTGCGTGCGTGAGTAGATTTTTTGTGCGATGTGATTTCCTCACTGGTATTTGACTTCATTGTGACGTTTTCAATATCGTGTCCATCAAAATGACTTGTCTTTTTGTTTGTTTTCTTCTCCGTACCGTTGAACTTCGGCGGAACGAACTTGTATTTGTCGAAGTTCTAACGATATCGAATATTTTTAATTGAACATACAGCTTTAATGATATAATTTAAATATTTTTTTCTTTTACACGGACATTATTTTTAATTAGTATTTTTCCGAGATTCGTTTATCATAATATCGATTTAGGATTTCATCTAATAGAGCGCATTGGAACATCCAGTACCCAATATAACAACAATAATTAATAAACATTTTTACCCAAGAACTTTGCAAGCACTTGAATACATTATTTTGTGCTGTAAATTTTCGGAATTTCAGAAATGACAAGCCCTTATAGACATTTTTAATTATTTGTCTCGATTTTACTCCAATGAATGAAAGTTGGCTTCATGTTACTTCAGTTTTGGTGATGTTTATTGTTAGACTCATTTTAATCAACTTCAAGAAATCTGCTGCCGAATCGCATAGAATGCTTGTGGAGATCCACGCTGACAATATTCCGTCACAACGGACTTATTTCATCACAGATATTGGTTCAGTGAAAATAATTTCCAGAAATGGTAAAATCAGCCAAGGACACTGAATTGCAAGCTCATTTGGATGAAGACAACACTCGCAAGAAATGCTTACCGTGCAACTGGGTGCTTCTCGCCCCGCCATTTGCAAGCGCCTTCATGCCATGAGATAGATTCAGAAGATCAGGCAATGTGTGCTTTAGGAATTGTATGAAAGATAGCAGGGATGACGTCGCAACACCCGTTACATGCTGCTCGCATTAACAAAATAAAGCATTTTAGCATCGAATTACTACTGATGACGAAAAGTAAATATTTTTCAAGAATACCAAGTGCATGAAATCGTTGGCTGACCCCTGCAAACCAGCGACATCGACTGACCCGATCGCTTTGAATAAAAATGTGCCCTCGGCACGGGAAAACTCAGTGAGGATACATTATTGTAATTTGTAATTGTGTGTTGATGTTTCAACATTTAAACAAAAAAAACTAAATGCGTGCCATCATCCTATTAACGCAGTGTTATCTTAATTGTTACTCACTTAAAGGCAAGGTGATCACTGCTGCGCTTCAGGGACTAGTTCAGGGTAATATTAAGTAAATATTCGAGTGTAAAATCACTAATATTTGTTATAAACCCCCGGGAATCGAACCTGGGACCTCCAGCATGGTAGCTAAGCCAGACATACTACCTACATATTTATATTTTGGACTGGTTGGTAAAAAAACATAAATCAATAACAAAACATAAAATTATGTTTAACATAGTTTTTATTGATTCAAACATTTGTAACAAATCATATTACAATAATTATTACAGAATTTTTATTGTTATGTGTATAATATTAAAATACTCAGGGTTTTTTTTTTTAACATAAAAGGTCCGGAACTGGCTGCTTTTTACTAAAACATATTATATTCTCTAAGAAGCATATCATGTAAGAGTCTTCGAGATGGAATAAGAAACGCCAGGATCAGGGAAATAAGCGAGATCGAAGATGTCGTTAGGTGGGGAAGGCAACGAAGGAAACAATGGTATGTGAGGAGGATGGAGCCATCCTGACTCTCCCACATCGCACTGTACTGCCATCCCCATGGTAGATGACTCCCGGGCAGACTACCAAAGAGATGGATCGATAGCTGGGAATCAACATCGCAGGAGACTAATCCCTCTTATGAACAGGCCCCAGGCCTACACCAAGAAGAAGAAGAAGAAATTAAATTAAAATATCATTTAAATTAAATATAACGCAACATTTACCTACCTACCATTTTCAAAAACTATATAAATATAATTATTGAATTACATAAGCGCAAACATTGTTACGTCTAATTGATTTTGAAAATTAAAAAAATATATCCGTGAAAAAGGGTGCCGGAACGCCGTTCCATCAAGTTACATGGAAAAATAGCCCGGGAAATCCTCCTTCATTTTACAAAAATAGCATTTTGGATGGCGTATCTGTACTAATATAGAAAAGAAGCTCTAGAAATAACACGATTGTTTTCAGTTGGGCGGTTTATCCCGTATCACGCAAACTGCCATCTCTGCAATTGCAGTGAAATCAGTGCCTCACTAACTACCTCTAAAATAGTATTATATCTTTTGTTCTTTTAGTGGGTGTAACCACTTTTGGTCACCACTTTTGGTGATCTGGTTTTGGTTGTGTAGTGAAGTTGGTGCACAGAAAGAAATGAAAGAATGTACTTGCAGTTTTCTCCTTTATTGACGCAAATAGAAACTCAACTTAATACTTGAATAAAATAAGGGCAAATAATTTATGAAAAGGGGAGATAAAGAAGTGAAGTTAAAATAAAAATAAAATCTAAATTAAGCGTGCGTTACCGAAGGTGCTCCAAACGATTCTCGTGGTTTTTCGTGTCCGCTATTTGGACTTCGGACGCGTTCGGCTCGGTGCGTTCGGACTTGTTCGGGCTTGTTCGGTTCGGCACGTGACGCGGCAATTTTGGCGCCACATTTTTCATATTCCAACCCTTCTGATTTGTTACTACCACATTGACGTTGATTTTCTGTATCTTGGCTTTCTGCTCGCAGACTAATGTTTTTTTTATCCAAGGGTCGAGATTTTTTTTTTTACGGCTTTCCATATAATGATATGAGACAATAATATAAGTATTTATTTATATAATTTCATAGCATTATGTGATAAATTGATAGCTACAAAAGAAGACAAACATACTCTAGTGCAGTGGTTCTTAAGCTGTGTTCGATCGAACCCCAGGGGTTCGGTAAGTTAGTGACTTGGGTTCGGCTGGCTCACACTACTTTGCAGGGAATATTCATTATTTTGTTTTTGGTTTTATGTGGAAATCATGTTATAACGGTTTTGTTCATTCCGTGCACCTATGTATAAATATTTACCTATGTTTAAAATTTAAAAAAAAAAACTATATTAAAGAAATAATCGAGCTATATGAACTATTAGATATATATGAAATTAGTGGTGTTCGGTACCTCCCAAATTGTTAAAAACCACTGCTCTAGTGAATGCAAACAGGGACTTGACATTTTTATGGCTTTCTCATAATTAGGTTAAAGTAATTAGGTTTTTTCATAAAACTTATTCTATATCCTTTTGTTACAATAAGAGACTGTTGAAAGATCTCAGGGCATACTATTGTGCCCGTATGGAGTACCAAGATAAAAATGCACCCGGTCGCTCTGGCTGATAGAATGAGGTTGAAGGTCAAAATCATTTAGATGTTTAAAAAAAAAACTGAAATTGTCTACAGTATTATTATTGAATGGCATCATTATTAATGACTCTTTCGGCTGTGGTAATTGGGTAGATAAACATTTGTACATAGTCTTTTTTTTAAAGTAGATATATGTGGAGTTACACAGATACAATGTAATAATGGCCAGTATTAAAGAGAAAATACATAGATTGTAAAAATAAATGTATTTATTACAATAACTGCTACAGATCAAGTTGCCAACATTTTTTTTCGTCGAGTTGTAGTAAATTCATATCACCGGAAGGGAAGGGTTAAGAAAGTAGATTTCATCTGTATTAGATTTATTATAATTTTTTAAAATAAATTAAACCATATCCGCTCCCTGTGTGAAGCATATGGAGTCCACTAACTGTCTCCAGGCTTTGTCGTCTGCCAGCTCCCTTGCATCCTCCCAATTCGGGTCCGCGTCCCGAAGTTCAGACGAGAATTTCCGACGAATTGTCAGCATTGGTCGTCCAGGGCGCCGCGAACCTGATGCCTTGTAAAAGACACAACCTTGATTAAAGCTCTCGGGAGGCATGCATATATATTTTTTATTATATCTAAAGTAAAAAAGTTAAATATGACATGAATTTTTGCATTTACCATTTACCTCATACAACAAACACCAATAACACAAATTTAGCACAAGAAAATCACGCATTTTAGGGGTCTGAATAATGAATGAGTAGCTCATTTATAGTGGTGAGCGGGTAGACAGAAATGCCTGAGGGGATGATCCTCCCACACCCCCCATTCATCGCCACCCAAATTGCTCTACTGTGCTTTGGTAGATATTCCACTTTGTAAAACCACTCTTCAATTAGCTCGCTATTCACTCACAGATATAGCATTTTTCTCTCTTGTAGGGTTCGAACTACTTTTCCTTCATTTGTTTAATTAGAAGGTGGCAGTTCAATGAAAATTCAACATATTGAGTTTTTAAATATGCAGAGAACATACTCTTTAAAATTATGTCTGTATGAACTTCATATGATATGAAATTTTAAATTATGATTCGTATTCATTCCTGTAATTTATTTGATTTCTCAGAATTTACTTTGCAAAATTATGTAATTTACTATCGACTTTCTGAGATCCAAAAATAGTATTTTTAGTTTCATAATTATCAACTGTTTTTTTTAATAAATATTTTGCTTTGATTTAATTTAAAATAAAATTAAACGTTACCAGTACCAGGAAAAATAAGACACAAATTAACTTGTTTATGATGAAAGAATATTGATGGTGATCAATGGTGCACTAGTATTCCTACCAAGAATTATTACTTTATTGCCTGCCAATTGTTGGAATTGATTCACCCATTTGCCTCTTTATAAGAGCGAAAGCTATTCTCCACGGCCCATTCAATATTAAGCTTATTCAATATATTTTCTAGGTCCCCCTATGAGTGATTTATTTTGCATACTACGCATAATAAAAGGAAATGATTGGAATTTTTTCTATTTTCACACTTTTATTGCAAAGGTTACCTGGCACATTATGTTTTATATTACTTAAAAATTACTTCATAAATACTAATACAGTGAAACCTCTATCTATCGTTCCTCGAATAATCGTTTTCCCGGGTGTGTCGTTTTTTTTCTTCTATCCCGAATTAATTTCATACTAAACTAAACCGCGTCGATCGTTTCTCTATCACTATTTACCGCATTTATCGTTCGAATAAAGCTGCATATTTGATACATTTTGTCTGTTTTTTACATTATTTTCAATTTTCTTACATTCAACGGCAATAACGTATGGGATAGAAACTACCGAAAGCTTGTGTAACCGATAGCAGGAGGGGTCGATATTGATGAAAAGGAGCCGCTGCCTGTACCTGCATTTCCAGAAGCGTGCATACTCTTTGAAAGAAAACTTTCTACCACGCACATTCAATAACCGATTCTGAAAAAAATACTATTTGCGAAGCCGAAAATATACTATTGACTTATGGAAATAAAACAGTTAAAAAACAAATTTTGATCAATAAACTTTAGTTTTTTTTTAATTCTTTTTAGATTTTTTTTTTTTTTTAATATTTCATTTGAATCTGAAACCTGTATTCTTCTTAGAATTTTAGCCTACGGTATCTTTACTCGGTCGTATCTACTTGCGTATTGACCTTTTAATCCCGCATTCATTGTTTTCCCGCATTCATAGTCCCTTTAAAAACGATAGAGAGAGGTTTCACTGTATTTTATATGCATCCCGCACCTTGTACGTATCACAGAATACCAAAAAACGGCTAGAATTATTTGTCAATTACTTTCTGATCAATGAATTTTTTAAAGTACAATGAATAAAAATTCAAATAAAAATATTCACCTACCTGGAATTTTTAACACTAATTCTCTATTAGAATTTGTAAATTTTACTTTTACCTGGTAAATATTACCAAATATTAAAATAAATTGTGATTGTGTTTTAATGTACTCAACATGTCTCCTAATAATGTCGAGTGCATTGTGGAACATTTATAACAATTCTATTTGAAAAGTAGCGGTATTTACCAATTAAATAAAATGTGTGTAAAATTACTTTTCATGTATATTTTACTTTTACCCTTTATAGCATGATGACAGAGTTTACTTTTTGTCCTAATACGTGAACAAAAGGAAAATTATCGGCCACGTATTTTCACGGGTACTAAGTATTACAAATGTATGTTATTGTTAAATTATTCTCTATTTTACAGACAAAATGCTCCATCAAAATTGAGGTAAAGGATAATTTGTGGACAGAGCTGTTGGGTGAGATTGTTGGACCCACGGATACTCCCTATGAGGACGGGAGGTTTATCCTCGAGATCACAGTCCCAGAAACTTATCCCTTCAATCCACCGAAGGTATGGTTTATTCCCTGAGGCACTCCCATTCATGAGTCATCCCCTTTTCATTTTACCTTACTGTGTTCAATAGGATAATCGATAAAATGAATGTTCATATCATTATACCGCCTTATAATATGAAGGAATGTAGAAATAAAATACGTCAAGTCTTATGAATTTGTAGATATGATTCTCTACTTCACCGACAGGGTAGTTCTGTAATTTATATCTTATCTTGAAGATATGCGAACATATATGCTTTACGGTTCCTTATTTCATACACCTGTTATTGAAGAGTATTCACTGAATTATTTTCTACTGTAGCAAACATTAAAAAAAAAGTAATCTGTTTTATTTTTCTTGATATTGGATTAAAATCTCTTATTTATTCTAATTAAGTATCTTAGAATTGTATATATTTGTTATCTTTCCTTTTATTTAATAAGATTAAAATAAATACTAAACAACAACTGCGTAACAGCGTCCAATTCAAAGTTGCTATAATAAAGATTACATAACATATTACATTTAATATTATTCAAATTCATTTTCTTCATTTAAAATAGTAATAATTTGCATTATTATTGTTACAAAGAAATGGCAATTATTATATATGAATTATTCTACGTATCTAATATTGGGATGATAGTGAAATGTCTTATTGACCCTAATTTAGCCTGGGTATGCGATAACATGCGACAACACTAACTTACTTTCCAGCAATTATAGAGCGTACTGCAAAATCTGACCATGTAATATTAAAAAGTTAATGAGTTGATACGACTAAATACTTATTGATTCTGAATTATGCTTTGAGGTTCAGCATATTTTGAATCTTGACCTATCCAGAAATATAGCTGCAACAGTGCGGTCTATGATTCATGTTTTTTCCCATCAATTTTTAAATTATTCCTTCTCAGTCCAATTTTTTGTAAAAGTTTCTATTTAAAAATAATTATATTTCCTATGATTCATTACACATACTAAGATGGTCCAACGACATAGCCGCTGTCTTCTCTAGCCTGGATATAGACCTCTTCCATATCCTTGCATTTCCTTCGGTCAGTTGCTGTTTGCAACCATATAGAAATGGGGTAAAAACTGGCTGCAAGCACCAACGGACCAAACGAAGTAGAAAAATAAAAATGAGGCCTATATCCAGCAGTGCAGGACAAAAGGCTAAAGAAGAAAGAAAAATTATACAAATTTAAAAAAAAGAGAAAATTGTGTCATAAACATAAAATACTCACTCTCTTGGCACCGTTTTGTTTGTAGAAACTCAATAATAAATAGGAAGTATGAGCTTTTTCAAAACTGAATATGAGAAGAAAAAAACTCAGGAAATTTCCATGGCTAAAATCATTTGTATGAGCTTATGTCTAAAGTAAATTAGTTGAGTCAGGTTTTATTACGATGCATGCTCACGGCATGTACTCCGAATCTAAAAAATTTTAATATAAATTTTTTATAAATTTTGCAAAATTATATATTTTTAAACTTCTATATGCGCCAAATTTACAGTGTGCAGTTTGAAATCGATTATAATATACTTTCAAAACAAGGGTTTCAATATTTTCTTACCTTGCTTAATGATCATGGAATGCGTATCATAATGTACTTTTTCATACTCGTAAGTTGCATGCTCTTTACAATAAAAACCTAATTTCTGATCTAACTCTTGAATAACAACTTGTTAACACACTAAAGACGGGAAAGGTATTTCTACCCGTTCGGTCGATTGATGCTTAAGGACGGAAAGGGTATTTTTACCTCCTGCGCCGGCCTCATTTCAAAGTCAGAAAAGAAGGAATTATTTAATGTTTTTATGTGAATATTATCTACCAACCTCTTTGTTAAGGTCTTAACTATATGTATACAATTATAGAGTCCCGTGGCCAGCGTTCCGCAGGCGTAAAAAACACCCATCCTTAGTATGTTAATTAATAACACTTTTCGCATTGTAAAATTATGAACTGACATAATTTCAGTTTTTGTTCGGTATGGTTTATTTATTTTTGGTAAGATTTTATATGGAACTTTATTCAATTGGGATATTCAAAAAATCATTTCGCATTTTAATACATAGATAATAATTTGAAGTTGTAGTTGGCGAGGGCTTGTAGTTGTTATCTAGGACACCTAATCATTTAAATGTGTTATCAACTAAATAATCATCGGGGGCATTTCACATTACAGTAAACATCGCGGTGTCTCGGTTACAAGAACGGTGACGTAGATTTTTTTATTGATTGCCTCTAAAGATTTTATGATGTACAAAAAATATTATCTGGGACTACTTAAAAGGGTCTTTCAAGCGTAGTACTAAAAAGGAGCAATAAAATTTCCCATAGCCTATATTGTAAGAATGTTATTGTAAGAAAAATATACTATGAAAAAATTACTCATTTTGAGAACATACTATTGGTTTTGTTCATAATTTGATATTTTGTTTGTTACTGGCGCTTGTAATCCCAGACTCCAGTGTAACTTTAAAAAAATAGACCCATTTTTTCAAACCCTTTTTTTTTCAATTAATTGCTTTTTAAAAATATGAAACATGTTGCGGTGGCCCAGTATCATGAAAGTATTAAATATAAGAGTGTAACATATTTATTTTAACCCCCCCCCCTCCTAGGAATCGAACCTTAGACCTCCGGCACGGTAGCTCAAGACGCTAACCATTACACCACGGAGGCGGACTTTAATTTTCTTTTGAATTAAATAAGACAATACTTATACGATTAATATTTTATTAATTAGATTAAGTATGAATATATTTTGAATATTTAAAGTACTAACTTTGTGGATCATTGTAATATTATTTTTTTTTTTTGATCCACTCACTTTATTATAAACCAACTAGTTGGTTTATAATAATAAAAGTGAGTGGATCAAAAAAGTTATTTTATTTCTCCAAATAATAATGTATTAATATTATTAGTCATTGTCACTAACTCATTTTACTAGCAAAAAAATTACTGAATATCGCGGATTGTTATATTTATATGTAAGTTGTATGTATTTATTGTTGTCTTTTATTTTAAGAAAAAATTGTTTCCATTTGTAAGCGGATTTACTAACCCCTTTCAATATAATGTACTCAATATGAATAGCGTGAATTCCAAATATAATATTGGTCGGGATGTTTTGTACCAAGACACTTTCCCAACATTTGCAGGTGAAGTTCATGACTAAGATCTGGCACCCCAACATCTCGTCCGTGACGGGGGCCATCTGCCTGGACATCCTCAAGGACCAGTGGGCAGCGGCCATGACGCTGCGCACCGTGCTGCTGTCCCTGCAGGCGCTGATGTCAGCCGCAGAACCGGACGACCCGCAGGACGCCGTAGTCGCCAAGCAGTTCAAGGAGAACCACGACCTGTTTTGTCTGACGGCTAAGCACTGGACCCACAAGTTCGCCGGAGGGCCTCACATCAACACTGCCTTCGAAGAAAAGTCCAAGCATCTCACCGATATTGGCATCGAAGAATCACGGGCTATCGTCGCTTTGTCCACTTGCAACTGGGACAAACAGAAGGCCTTGGAATTCCTTTTCAGTGAGTCCATTTTCTATACTTTCAAATGATTTAATACTTAAGAAACTCGTAAATCCAATGATTTGTGTAAGTTTAATATATTTTAATAATATATAAAATATTGATCGGACAGGTCACTCAGAAGTTCATAATTGCGATAACTTGACTATTAATAAGTTTTACGATTTGTTCATCACATTAAATGGTGTATTAAAGTACAACTAAGTTTATGTTATTTTGTATTTCAATAATAAATTTCTGTATGAAAAACCAACCAATGTGACATTTCAACAAAGGAAGAGCTTCACTTTTATCAATTCTTTGATATTTATAACTTCCACTTTGCTTTGCAATGTAATGTGTATTACACTGTATTTCTGTCCCCTCATAAAATGACCCAAGTGCTCTAGCTTTCTTTTCTTTATAGTGTCTATAATTTTTCCATCTTTTCCTGATATTTTGAGCATTATTCTATTGCACCACATTTCGAATGCTTCAATATTTCCATTTTACTTCATATTTTCTTTATAATTGAAATAACTTGTTCATTTTAAGGTATTTCATAATGTCCAATAAATAATTCAATTTGAATCAAATTCCAGTATTTGAGGGTGTGAAAATAAATTTTTAAATTTTCTTATGGAGTTCTATTAGAGAATTCTAATTTTGCCCCTATCGCTCAATTTTCTTCTCCCTTGTTTCTGGAGTTTAATAATTTGTGGATAAGGAATATTCTAATGTGTGTGTTTTTTTCTAGCTGGAGGCTGTTAATAAAATACTGCATCTGCACGCAGAAGGGATTTATTCACTGAATTCGCTGCAACTACCAACATTTCGTTTCATTTTAGCAATAAAAATCTATGTGCAATAAATATTTAACCTGTTAACCGCGTTGACTTTGTTTCCAAGAAACGCCCGTGCGCGGCGGTATTTTGTCATTTTTTAAATTATCACTTGTCTCATGTATTTAGTTAAGAAATGATTTATTTTACTAAACAAAAACGTTCAATGGGATTCATTGTGCCTTTTGGGTACTTTATAATGCACTTGAGTCACAACATTTTTGAAATATATCGTAATATTAACAAATAAGATAAAACCACGCATCGTGCGTCACACTTACCTACTGGCGGTGACGCATGTGTGTGTGCTGTAAGTATGTATGTGTATATTTGGTCCGTACAGACACGTTACAGTCACACTTCATCGCACTCACTTCAAAGATTTTTAATGATTTACACTTAACATATTGTTTTTATAATATAAACGAATACACTTTAAGTATACAGCCATAACCCTAGCTGAATAATTACTCTAAATATAAGGGATTAAAATTTATTACAGGTGTCAAAGGTGTTTTTTCATGATATGTGAGACAGATATGATATGAGTAATGGCGCAAACGAATAATTAACTTAAAGAAAAATCAGGGATCTGTTATTTTATTTACCCTTGTAAAGTTACAAATTATTAGTCAAATATTTCAACAGATGTTGTACGACCAAGGATTGACGTATTATTTTACCTAAAGTTCCACACCATAAACAATTCCCTCCGAGTTGAATTGAGGTTCGAAATTTAGAGTAAAGTAAAAACACATACGCTTATGAGAGCCGCGTACGGGGCTTGTTTTGTGAAAACACACACGGTTATCCCAAGACGCGGGGATTGAGTTGAGACTCTGTTGTCAACAATAATTATTGACCACTTTTACTACAAGCAATTCTATGAGCAATACTTCAAGTAATTCTACAAGCAATATTTTGATGTTCACTTAAATATGAAATTAATGTGTTGATCAACCGAATAGTTTTAATCATACAACCATTAAAAGGGCAAAAAGTTATGAAATAGTGTATTTTCTTCTTAACACTCTGCTATCTAACGTAACACTATCAACTCATTATCCACACCAGGTAAATAGAGTGTTTCGTTGCCAATTTTTTTTTTTTTTTTTATGTATTAGTCTTATGGTATACATGAAATATCCTTATAAATAGATGAATAGCTACAGTATGTTTCATCTATACTGTGTACAATGAGGAAACTTATCAGTAGCAATTTTATTTTAATTGTATTCTATTATTTTATTTGCCCTTTTAATTCTGGATTTCATATTTTTTATATAAAAAAAATATGTCCTCAGTGGTGGTGCCCATTGATGCAAAGCTATATCCTCTCAGTTGGTAGTGATGGAATTATGATCCCATGCGTATGAATGCGTATTTTGTGATGTCAATATGATGTTAAAAATAAAACGCATGCATAAGACTATTTAAAAAATAATTATTAATGTAAACATAACTGCAGATTTTCTCATCGACAGATGAAAATACAATATTTATATTTTCATCTGTAGTTCTCGAAATAGTATTGCGATTACATTGATAAACTTAAAAAGTGGTCTTATACAAGTGTTTTTAAATATTTTTTTTACTATTATTTAAATGGTCATGTTTTTTCCAAAAAAAAGTAATGCCAAATCGATATATAATATTTTTGTGTCATACTGTATTTAATATTTTAGTGTTACTTGGTTCATGCGATGGGCACCGTTGATATGTAAAATGTGACGATCTACTCTAGTGGAAGCTCTGTATGTAAATATCACCTCTGACCTTGACTGCTGTGCAAATTTTTTATTTTGATTTATAAATTCCAGTAAAACCTTATTTTTACATTTTTCCAACAACTGAAAAAAAATTGTGTAAAATCGAGGAATCTGTTAAAGTAATAAAATCTTGAAAATTGGAATTCTATAATTTTTATAGTGAAATAATGATTTAGCATCTCTTTGATTTGTTTTTTATGTTCATTTAATTTTCTTGTATATTTCATACAAACAAAACCCTGGTTTAATGCTATTAAAAGCCCCGAACACAAACATTTGAATATTTTTGTATAGTCACCTACTGTTACTATTCAGCAAAAGCACAATTTCCAGACCACCAAACCCATTATTTTCTTCACATCTGTTTTACCTGCAATAGCATCAAAATTGTTTAATTTTCCCCCAATTCCGCTAGCACTTTATTGTAGAAATTCAATAATTTCAAACTATTTATGTAAAATATAGCAAGTTACAAAATTACAATTTTGGTACCTCCGGAGAATCTTTTTTTTAATCTGCAATTTTTGTTGATTGTCTTTTATGGTATTTGTTATTTACCTAAAGAATGCAACATACAAACATCAACAAGGGGTCTGATCATACTCAATTTAGTATGTTTACCTGATTTTTTGGATTCAAATTCTTAACACATTTCAAACGGGAATTTTTTACGCTTTCGAATTTGATTATGTACATATAGTTAAGATCTTAACAAAGAGATTGGTATATAATAATCATAAAAACATTGGATAGTTCCTTCTTTTCTGCCTCTGAAATGAGACCAGCAAAGAAGGTAAAAATATCCTTCCTGTCCTTATACATCAATCGACCAAACTGGTAGAAATACCTTTCCCGTCCGAAGTGTGTTAACATAAGGTGAACGATCAATATTTTCAGAAACATTTTTCCCGGTCTTTTCAAAATTAGACTTGCGTGAAGATTAATGAAAATACGTAGAATTGTTCTGTATATGAAGCGGGAAAAGGTAAAAATGAGGTTTTACTGTAGTTCACAGCAGGCACTTTGACATACCCTTGAGTGAGAAATAAACTTTTGTAGGATAAGAAAATGTATTTTATTGTTGTGCATGACCCTCTATGATTCAAGAGCACAACTTCATTTGTAAAACCAGAATGGACATTATTAATGTTTAATCGAAATTTAATGACAAATTAAAATGTAGTATGTAAAATGACAACGTTCACTGATGTAAAATTTTATGCAAAAAGAATGATCTTAAATAATAAAACTTGTTGTTAAAAATGCTTATTTATATATCCAAATTATTTTCCCATAGTTGTGGCGAAGAAGGCAGTTGTCACCCGGCATCAATCTTATTGATCTAGTGACTATTATGTATGAACTATTATTTTGTTCATTATCCTAAATACTTTTTATATAATATTATTACTAACATTGTTTACATTGTGTTGTAGTTGAGAACACTTAATAATCAATTCATAATTAATTAATTAAAATAAAAAGTTTCATCAAAATTGTTCAGACAAAAACAGAAATTCAAAAGACAGAAAAGAAACTATATTTTTTATTACAAACACATATTGTAAATTATGTATTATCTGCTTATTAATTGAAACTTCATTTCAAATTGCATTTTGTTACGAATGAAATGAGTTTAAGTACATTGAGTTGTGTATAATTATTATTTAATAAACAAGGGAAAGAGTACTGAGAGCATTTTTCTATTATTATGGTTTCCATTAATTCACACATTCGGAGGCTATATGCAGTCCAAATAAAATGTCAGCACAAAGTTTTGACAACATATGACACCTAATAAGTGCTACCAACTCCTGCTTCTGAAAAGCCACTAGTCTAAGAAATTTTATAACAAAAAATATATTTAGTTTGAGTAATGGGTTTTTTATTAAAAAATATGTCTTAAGTGCATAGTTCAGGGCTCAGCAAAAAAACTGTTCTGTTCCAGAAATAGTTCTGTTCATAGGAAAACTATTAAAGCTTGGGTATCAAATTTTAGAGCTACGGGTTCTGCATTGAAAAGAAAATCACCTGTCTGATCTCAGACCGCATAACGACACTGAAAAATGTGGCACGTTTGAAAGTGTCCATCCAACAATCGGCCAAAGCATCGAGCACTTAAACAGGCAGTTGCCCTAGGACTTTCTAATAAGAGCGTAAGAAGAATCCTGCCCAGAGATCTTCACATGCATCTGTTCAAAATGGTGGCTACCCAAGAATCAACTGAGACAGATTTTGAAATTCATAGCTGTATATGAGGATACTCTTCATTGCATGGGAGTTCTCTTTGCCAGACCCTGATTGAACATTGACTTTTTTCTCTTAAGACTTATTAAAAAATTACAGTGATGCTTCACTTACCATACTAAATTCGTTCCAGGAGCAAGTTGTATATGCAAATAGTTTGTTATATGAAACGCGTTTTCCCATCAAAATACATGTTTAAAAAATAATTCTTTTGTACATAGCATAAAATATGGTACTTAACATAACAATGATACATATTTTTTTTCAAATCTTTTAGTCAGACTCAGATATAGGAGAATCTACTGAGGCTTGCAGGGTCAAATCCTCTTGTTTCATCTTTTGCTTCTTCACAAACTTTTCAAAATTGTACGTTTCTCCCTTTTCTTCATCACCTGCCAGAAATAATGGGCAAGGAAAAGTAGAGATTGTTGATCATGTTGGCCGTAGCTGAGTTTGAATAGCGAGTGTTGGTGAAGTCCTGAACCTCTCTCCATTTGACCGGTTGTCCTTGATGGCAGCAGATGAAATTGGTTGAATTGATTGCTCCTATCATTGTCAGATGAAGCTTACCTTTAAGCTTCGTCATGTTGCTGCACTGAAAGTACTTGGAGCTCTCAAGTTGCCAGCTCAATGTGTGTGCATTGGCTGCGAGCAGCAAGGTGAAATACAATACAGTCTGTTATGTGACATGAGGTTTGTTGTGTGGGTCGTGTAATGGACAAACAGCAAGTTTGTTGTACGCAGCGTTCGTTATACGAGGCATTACTGTCTAAAGGGTGTTGTTCCCAGATGAGCATGTGATACGCATTTCCGATTTTCACATGATATAACTTCTCAATTTTAAATCTACTTAATGAAATAGGTTAAAAGTATCGTAAGTTTAACTCTGTACGATGCACCAAAGACAAATTTTGTCACGTGTGAAATTTATTTTATTTAAAATGTAAATTCATTTTATGTGTTTTTAATTCCTCAGATATTTGCAACTATTCGGCCAGGGCATATATTTTTTTACTATAATACGTTTTGCTCCATTCTTATTCAGTAAAATATTTTCGATTCAAACTACACACTGAACTATAATGAACACATTAGCGCTGGGGAATGCAGACTCTACTGGTGCGATAAACTTTGTCTGGAAGCTGGGATTATGTGTTATATGTATATGGGATTTTATATGATAATATGGATTCCGCATGATCCATTTCTTTCACATTTATTGTTAATAAGTATAACTAATTACAATGAAAATAAATAAAACTTCGAAGTTAAACTAAGTTATTAAAATAATTAAAGGTCTATTTTATGCTTTGTGAACTTTATTTCTTTAATGTATGGTTTGAACATATAGATTTTTGTCCGTAAAATTATTATCAACCCGTCGAAAAATACTTTTTTTTGTGTTACCTAAAAGCTTCAAAATGAAGTTTGGATACATATATTGATTTTATTATAAAGATAGGTTTTTGAGTTATTTCTAATTTACGTTTGTATAAGTTAAATTTTTATAAAACCATCCCATCCCGAAGCATATTTTCCAATAATTATTTCCAGCTTTAATGTGTTAATGCATATATGTATACAATTTTAGTTAATGCATATATGTATACAATTATTAATTATTCTTTCTATCTTAGTTTCATATTTTATGGACAATTTTATTCGAGTGTCATTTGAAAAAGAATGGTTAATACACTTTACATTATAAATATGTATTGTTCATTCAATATGTAGGTATTATATTGAATTTTCAAATAATAAAATGTGAAAAATAAACCGTGTTTCATTTTAAAGTTTTTTAGCCGCAGCCAGCAATATAGAAAATCCTATTTGTATGGATTCAATAGTGAATAGCTCTTTCACATTCCTGGTTTGAAATTACAAAATTACTTTTTTTACTACTTTTGCCTTATTCAACAGCTGAAAATTTATTTTACCCACAAAAACCAGTTACCTTACACACGTAAGTCCTTAGAATCTTTATAATAATAATTATAGATAATTTATATAACTCGTAAAAGTGAAGTCTTAGTAGTTTCGTCTTTGTTAGACGGGTTTTGTTAAGATTTGTTCAAACAATCAAGTTACAGGAGATGGGGTGATACCTTTCAGGGTCATTTGATGGTTTTACAGGTATCAAGATCGCTATAACCCCGGCTTACAGCCAAGCCTTTGGAAATCTGCCATTATTGAGTGCCAGTGAAATGAATTTTGTTATTTCTTACCGAGATGAATTAAAATCTTTCTTCTCATGGGTGTTGTTTCCAAACGTGTTGACAATGGGTGTAGATAAATTTTACATTACAAATAAAATTATCACGATTTGAAATTTGTAAAAAAATTTAAAAAAATTAAAAAGAGAAAGAAAGCAAATGAATCACAGTGGGAAATTTTTTAAAAGTATACTTGAAGTTAAATTTAGTTGGTTATTTATTATGGGTAAGTCTTTGTTGATTGCTTTACTTATTATATTTCTAATTTAATAGGAAAGCAAAGACCAGTTTTATAGGAAAAACATCGCGTAAATTCAATATTATAATTAAAGAATATCGAAGGTGCCTTAATGATAATGGAATGATTTATATTACCATACCACAAAGTTAACAATACTTTTAATATACAAAAAAAGATATATTTATATTCTACAGTTAAACATTATGGAAATATTTGTATGCAGTTTTCCTACACCTAAGTGCAATCGATTCCTTATTAAGGTAGGGACTGATCGAAGCCATTTGGTCGTAACGTAAAACGTTACGATGCGAGCATTCATATAGTAAGTACAGGGGGCCGAGCGCTCCATCCATAGTCGGAGCGCCGCGAGTGACGTTACGACAAAATGCTCCAGAACAGCATACTGCTCCTAATTCAATCTGTTTTCTCATTATTGGCATTGATAACAGCGGTTATTATTTTGGTGTAATAAATAAAACGAAATTCAAGCAAATCAACATTTATTTACAAAGTTGAACATAACGCTTAGAAATCAATATCGCTATTGTAACAAATTATTCACATTTACTAAGAACTACATTCATAAATATGAGCCGCAAAATAATACTTTATTAGAAAAAATAATAATTTATTACCATTCAAGATACTACAGATCCTTTATTTTGATCGATTTGTCCCTTCATCCGCATAAACCAGGGTTTGATTTTGGAATATTCCATCAAATCTTTAAATGCATCGCACCCTTCAATACTGCTGAGGATTCCATATACAGCGAGGTCTGAAAGATCTGGAGAAGAACCTCCCATAAACGGAGTTCCATTTTCCTTCACATTTCGAGCCCATAAATTGCATTCATCGTATAGAGACTGGCGAACATCATCCTTCAAATTATGCCTGAAAAATTCAATTCATTACTTTTGTATTACAGACATGACTCATCATCAATCTGGCAAGGGTAGAGTGAAATGTTTATAATTTATATTTTATTTATTGTTTTGGTACTCACTTAGTGGTAAAACATATTGAAATTGTAAATGAAAACACTTGTATTATTTTTCAACATCTCATCAAAGATGAAGAAGAATATGGAAGTCTGGGCATTTACAGGTCTGACGACCGTCATAGCCTGGTTTAAGTGATACTTTACACATGTGTAACATTCACCAATTCTACCCATTATTGACAACCACACTATTCAAATTCTTGGAAGTTCTATATGTATGATCCAATTCAGAAACATTGTTATTGAATCACTAGAACTTCACTAGAGACATCTATTAGTGAGATGAAAAGAATTAATTCATTAAAAGAATTAAGAAATTATTTGGACACACTCAAAATAATGTAAAGAAAACACTTGATTTTTACCACTTGAGTTATATTTATTTTAACGACTAGTTTTGGAAGCTACAGATGCTTCCATTTTCAGGAACTATATAAACTTAAATGTTTATATTTAGACCCGAAGGTGGAAGCACCTGTAAGCTTCCGAAACTACAGTCGAACTCGGTTATTACGAACATGATTTGGCATAAATGTGTTGTGAATAAAATTTCTGGTTCAGAGGTGTTGGAAATGTTGCAGAAAGCCTACAATGACTCTTTTTATATTGAGGACAAGATCGTTTGGGACAGAATTTCATAAATTCTACATTAAATAAATATTTTGTATGAAATTACTTTCAATATCAAAAGGTAAAAAAAAATCTAACCCTTATCCGCATCCCAATGGTGTATAGGGCACTGCAGTGTTATCTTGATCGATAACACATTAAGTAAAGGTGATCAACCCTTCGCTTCTGATAAATATTAGCGTGAAAAACCCACTTATGTTTATTTTAACCCTCCTGGAAATCGAACCCGGGACCTCCAGAACGGTAGCCGAGCATGCTGATCAATACGCTACAGAGGCGGACAATTTCATGAATTTGAATTGGAGAACTTCTGTTTATTGCGGCCAATGTTAAAAATGTATTTTCTAACCTTTTTTTCAGAGTTTTGCTGATCATCCACATGGCGTATGCTCCCACATTGATCATCAAAGAGCACTCCCAAGATGGAAAATGCTTTCTCCAATCTCCCACTTCAGCAAACCAGTTGAATGCCTGATAGGCTTCGTCGACAGTGCGATAAACATTGGGAGAAAGAACATGGACGAGGACATCGTCGGACCACCTTCTCCAATGTCGTTCATCTCTGAAAGAATACATTTTACATCTTCTGACCCTGATCCACGCTGAGCGGTGTATGGGACATTAGACTGATGCAAGTTGATTGGTGTTCTCAACTTGATCTTTATATGAAACCGAGGTAATCATTCCTGCGCTTTAGACATAGGAATGTAATGTATTAAGGTGGAGACTGACCGGAGCATTTCAGCGTAACATAACATCGTAACATTGCTCGCGGCGAGCATCAGCGAGCATCCGAAACAATGGATGGAGCGCTCGGCTCGCTGTACTGACTGCCTGAATGCTCGCATCGTAACGTGTTACGTTACAACGAAATGATCCGGTCAGTCTTCACCCTTAGATGGGCTACAGATGACATGAGTGCATGAGTTTAAAATTAAGCACATTGCTTCTATACTGGAAAACAAATAGAGAACAAATAGTAAGTAGAATTACAGCCAAGTGGCTAAGTGACTCATACTGTGATGTTTTATACTCCACTGACAAGACACGTAAGGTGGCTTGGTGGCACTCCGCAAAAAAAATGCATATAAAACATTTATATATACATATATATATATATATATATATATATATATATATATATATATATATATATATATATATATATATATATATATATATATATATATATATATATATATATATATATATATATATATGTGTGTGTGTGTGTGTGTGTGTGTGCATTTATATGTATGCATGGATGAATGTATTTTTAATGTAAAAAAAAATTCTCAAAAAAAACTGCATACTTACTCTAGTTCTTCAGGTTTTTTGTTTTTGGGAACACTGTTGAACATAACGAAATATTTATTTAAAATTTCACTCCTATCTTTTCCATTATCGTCAACAAATGATACAGAGGGATAATACTTGATAATTTCACCAATATCTTGTGTTCTATCCAAGAGATATGAGGATAGAATTGATATAATAGCCGTGCTATCATTCATTTGCTGCAAGAGATAAAAGCAAAATTACATAACACTCTCAAATGAATAACGAAACCAAGTGATCGAGTGCATGAACGTACCATGTAACCTGATGCAGTTTTCACTAGTAGAATAGGAACTTTCTTATAATTAGACCATTTGATGGATTGGCGCAACACCGCGTCAACCTCCACCACGTCGTATGACAACCCATTGCCATCTAGGAAGGCCCGAACCTTGCAGCAAAATGGACATGTCTGGTATTGAAACAAGACAATTTGCAGATTGGTGGCATCGGTAGGGCTGACAATCTGCAACACATATTTAAAACTATATTTCCTAACAGTTTTTTGCCATAAATTTTCTTCCTGTAACGATGCATTCCCGTATTTTAATAATTTGGGACAATACAGTAACCCCCCATATCGTAGTCGTACAGGAGAAAGTGACTAACTGACAAAATGTAAAATGTTCAGGGGGGCCATTTAACTTGTCCGGGAGTATGGCCGTACATGTACGGCCATACCAAACTTTTCTCAAAGGAGTTTGGACGTACATGTACGGCCGATACAAAATATGATTTATGACACGATTTATATCAAAACATGTTAAAAACATGATTTATCGATATTTCGATAATTTTGATATAAATCATGTTTACTGGGGTAAATATCTTTGTTTATTCAAGAAAACATGTTGCTTATAGCATCGACTATAATATAAAAATTTAAAAGTAAAAAAAAAACCACAAAAACAAATTCACTCCTCAGATACAGTTTTGTCCGGAGAAACTCACACCCAGACAGGTTAAGTAACTTTTACTAGGTAATAAAATAAACATCAATGCAGTTAATCATTTTTTATACTTCTAATATATATTACTTTCATGTTTAAAATCCTTTGGGATTTTTTTCAGGGCAATATTAACCTAGTAAGATATCAAATAGTCAATGATCACGTTTTTGTAAAGAATGCACTTGGTCACTTTCTCTTGTATGACTACGATATAATGTTGAGGTAGGTACCGCATTACCACAGGGAGCATTATAGGTACCGCATTATCACAGGGAAAATTATCAAAGAGAAGATTGTAGGGGGTTAATGTTTTGAAATTGTATTTTAATTTTAAATTACTGATTTCATAGTTAAAATGTAAAAATACAATTTAAAACATTAACCCCTTATAGTGTTCCCTGTGATAATGCGGTACCTATCTCAACATTATAGGGGTGTTTACTGTAATGTATTAAGGTGGAGACTGACCGAAGCATTCCGTCGTAACGTAACACGTTACGATGCGAGCATTCAGGCAGTCAGTACAGCGAGCCGAGCGCTCCATCCATAATTTCGGATGCTCGGTGATGCTCGCTGCGAGCGATGTTACGACGAAATACTCCGGTCAGTCTTCACCTTTATTTATTATACATAGAATGCTTAATAAAAATTAATGACTTCATAATATGTGGCCATCGACCATTTCTCATGCTATATAGCTTCATGTATCATACGAAAGCTCTTCTCTTTATAAATTTATCCCAGCAAATATACGACTATTACAAATAGACCAGGTGATTTCTTACCTTTCGGGTAGGTGTGACATTTGGTAAGCTTTGCAGAACCACAGGGTGGTTATTATCTGTTTTGGGATTTCGTATGCGGGACTGATTTATCTGATAATGCGTGTACCCAGAATATCCAGCTCCCAGAAGAACTCCTACGCTCGCGCTCACCAGCGTGAACTTAACCATTCCCTTCGATTTTGGAGCCCTCGAAGAGTAGAACGCAACATGCTTCACAATAGTAGCTGGTCTGACAAAAGAATGCGGAGGATTAGCTGCTTTTGCTATTATATGAGGACGTAATAAGTTAAACAGAGACATTGTTATCAACTGATATCGAGTAAAAACCAATATTATTTAACGCTCTCGCATAACCATAATATAATACGTCAATGCACTTCGCGGGATAGATAAATTAGGTAGTCTGTGGGATAGATACAAATAGAGTATAGAGTAGAACAAAAATTAAGAAATTGGAAACATATTTTGACATACTGGGTACCTACCTATTTAACTATTTTACTAAATAACTAACTAACGCCGCTGCTCCACAAAGGGCAAGGGTGGAAAGAAAAAAAAGAATGCCACACCAACCTGTTTTTTTAAAAAAACTTCGGCACTTCCACATTCATGCATCTCCAATTTTTCCAACTCTTAACCTGACCACTTTTTGTTATTTTTCTGTCCCTTTTTTATTGTATACAATATATTTTTGTCACGATATTGGTTTATTAGCTAATAAATTAAATTATTATTGAGATATTAAAGTTTAAACTTTAGATATTTGAATAAAACGAAAAACGTGCGTTCTAAAGAAATGTTATAAACTCAAAACGAGTCCAATACAATCCTTTATAGGTTGAGTATGTTAGATTAAATATTCTTCCCGTCTAATAATGATCGATTATTAAACCCGATCCCTTGTAAAATAGGAAAGCTCAATTACGGCTCTCAGTAGGCATGCCAAGCATGCTTAGCTAAGAAAATCACCTATTCTTGACGACAGTTGTGCCATGGAGTCCCACACCTTATTTCCTTGTTCTTTCAATTAAATCCCAAAGCTAAGTGAATGGCCCCTCTAGGTGGTACCATGTTTCACAGCCGTTTGAAGAAATAGGACCAATGCAAGCATTTTATTGGCAGCAATAGGTCTTCCATTTCTTTGGGAAAAAAAACCTACCACCTTAATTTTCAGTTTTCATGTTTAGTTTGGGATTTATAAATTTGGAAAACCAGAATAGAATACCGTAGACTGATTAAAACGTAAACGATATTCATTGTGCCTCGAATATTATTGAACGAATATGAATAAACGATTTTTTTTAATTACTGATTTTTATAGCTGGAAACAATTTTGACTAGAAAAGAGAGAACAGTAAAAAATGACCAATAAAAAATGAAACAACATGGCATTTTATCTTTGGGAAATTATTTATAATGAAATGATTTTTCGTTTTTCAGGTTTGTATTGAAAATAAGTAGGTAAATGCCAGTTTATTCAAGTTTGCCCATAGATATTGTAAAAAGGCAGAAAATAAGGTTTGGCATACTAATTACTTAGTCTTTGGAGTATAAAAAAAAAGTATATAATTTTTAGTCTTTGGGCTCGGTCTAGGATTTGTCTTTGCATTTGTTGCTTGTCAAATGAAAATTTGCCGATTTTGGATTTTGACTTGCCTGTTGATATCTCTTATCGAGTTAATTTGATTTATAACAATAGTTCTAAATATACACCTGAAAAATGGATAAAAACAAAGAAAATGATGAACTCAGCATTATGGACAAATCGATGCGGTCGGTTTTTGGTATGTACAAAAAAATGGTATTTACTCGTTTGTAAAAGTATATTTCGTTATTGTTTCGGCATTCATTTTGTAATATGACATGATTAATTTAAAGAAAAAAACACTTGTTTTGTTACTAATTGAGCTTTATATCTTATTACGACTAATTTCGGAAGCTATGGATGCTTATCTACATATATATATATAAATATAAACAACTTCCGAATATGGGGTTAAATTTATAAAACAAAAGTGGTAAAAATAACAGGTGTTTTATTTTTAATTTAAAGTATGTTTTAATTTTATTACTTTTATTCAATCTAAGTTGTTATTGTTCAGCTGAAATAAGTATACAGTCTCAGTCTAATAATTTAAACAGTATTGGCATGCTGTTTCGATGAGAAATACCGGGATTTTTTTTGTACGTCATCTTTGTATTGTATCATTGTATTTAAAAAAAAATATTTATGTAAACGAGATATTTCAACTATAAATGTTGACTTTTGAAACCGTCAGATTTTAGGTTTTGATTGATCTGATCGTGCCAAGTCTTCTGTTCTCCCGCTCACATTCGCCATATATACTTTCTTAGTCATTCTCTCGCTATCCATTTGCTCCACATGTCCATACCACCTCAAAGAACTCTTCCTAATATTTTAAAATATCTTATGTTCAGCCTTACATCTTCGTTTTAAATACTGTCATACATTGATTTTTCACACATTCGTCTGAGGGAGCACATTTTAACAGTGTTAACTCTGATTTCATCCTTCCTTTTCTAGTTCCATGTTTTGCTTCCATACATCAGTGTCGGTACCAGCACTTTGTTGCGAACCGCCAGTTTGGCTTACACGGAATTAAAATTTTAGATTAGATTCATATTTTTATTGAGATTGATATTTTTATTTGCATTCACTCTATTCAAAGCACCACTTATTCTATTCCCTGCATTAACTCTTTCAATATCTTGTGTTATTTTGAGGAATAAAATAACAACTATGTATTTTTTCCACATGAATTTTATTTGACCAGCAACCATGTTTCCCGCAACCCGATTGCTGGTCAAATAAAATTCATGTGGAAAAAAATTACATAGTTTTTATTTTATTCTATAAAATGCAGTTCCACTGCAGAAATGTCAGTACAAAAATTAAAAAATTATTTTGAATGAATTTTTTTCTCTTTTGCAGTTGGCAACATTCCTTACGATGTGACAGAAGAAAAGTTGAAAGATATATTCGGGGAGGTTGGTGCGGTTATGTCACTGAAGCTGGTATTTGATCGAGACACAGGAAAACCAAAGGGCTATGGTTTCTGTGAATACAAGGACCAGGAGACAGCTCTTAGTGCTATGCGAAATCTCAACGGATTTGAAATCAGCGGACGCTCTTTAAGGGTCGACAATGCTTGTACGGAGAAGTCCAGAATGGAAATGCAAGCATTAATGCAAGGACCATTGGTAATATTTTTATTAAATTTACATGCACATTGTAAACTTTCCTCTCTATTCATGCGATTGTTCCGATGCAGTTTTATCTTGAGTGTTAGGTACAAGAAGGCCAGGTGATTAGTCGTGTGCTTTTAGATATAAAATAAATATCACTATGGACTGGTACCTAAAGCTTTGAGCAATAATTATTTTGACTCCCTGGAGACCACTACGCTACGGAGGTGGAAAAAATGTGCTGAGATAAATTGATCACAAGACAATTGTTAGTATTCTTAATGAACTCTGTGAGTTCATAAAGAATACTCAGTTACTGAGATATGATGAGATATGAAGGCTTGAAAAATTAAAATTGCAAACAGTAGGAAACACTGCAACTGGCCTACATCACTATGTGACAACATTATAAAAAAATCCTTTATTTCCTGTTGTGAACTTTGACATCTTTATATGATTGGCAATCGGGGAAACTCGTTTTTAACATATTAATCTCTGGGTGAAAGTAAATTATTATTTTGTATCACCATCTAGGTATAAATTTTGTACAGAGGTTACCCTGCTTATTTGATCATCAAACGGCTTAAACATTTGTTTTGCTACAATGAAGTATTTTTAAATGAGCGTCAAGTGTGTCCACCCAACCTTTGTCAAATGTGTCAACCCAACAGAGGCCACCCTGCTTATTTCCTCATCACACGGCTTGAATATTTGCTTTGCCATAATTTAGTGTTGTTAGATGAGCGTCAAATATGTCAACCCGACCGTTGCGTTTTTTCACAGGACACGATCCATTTCAAGCCACAACAGGTTTGGTGTTAACATAACATTTTACTTTTGTAAATTTTGCGACTATAATTTATGTTTTTATTAGAAATAAAGGGTTCAGATGTAACGTTATACCTTTTAATAAATAACATTGTTCCTTAATGGGTGAAATACAGTATCCTTGCAATCTTAAATGACAAAATCATTATTATTTACTTTTAGGTTGAAAAGCCTTACGGAGCTGCTGTAGCACCAGAGAAGGCACCGGAAGCCATAAGCAGAGCCGTGGCTTCCTTGCCACCGGAACAATTGTTTGAGATCATGAAACAAATGAAGGCTTGCATCAAGGTTCGTTCAATACTGTTTACTCTGTGTTCATTGGCAGTGGAAGTACAGTGAAACCTTTATCGTTTTTAAAAGGACCTATTGAAATAAACTGTGAATGCGGGATCAACAGAGACATAATCATGAGGAGATATGATCGAGTAAAGATACCGCCTCCCAATCTGCATAACTATTCGTAGGTTAAAATTCTAAAAAGAATACTAGTTTTAGATGTAAATAAAAGTATTTATTAAAAAAAAAAGTTAAAATCTGAAAACAACCTAAAAACATTAAAACTTTATTGCATTGTATTTGTGATAGGCATTTGGTTTTTTTACTGTTTTCAATTCTGTAATTGCAACAGCATATTTTCAGGTTTGAATGTTTTTCCGCATCAGTTATTGAATGTGCGTTGTAAAACGTTTTCAATCTTTCAAAGAGTGTGCATGCTTCTGGTAAAGTCAGCGATTGCTCTTCATCAATATCCGCTATTCTTCTGTCTCCGTCAACCTTGCATCACACAAGCTTTCGATAGTTTCTATCCTACACATTGGAATATGTATTGTCGTAGAATGTAATAAAATTGAGAAGAATGTAAAAAACTGAGATAAAATATATCAAATATGTAGAGTAATACAAACGATGGAGATAGAGAAATGATTGATGCGATCTATTTTTGTATGAAATGAATTTGGGATAGAAGAAATAAACATCCGGGAAAACGATTATTCGAGGAATGATTGATAACGGTTTCACTGTATTCTCATTCTTCCTGCACTGAAATCATGCATGAGTTTCTAACTTTATCAATATGGAAGTGTCTATACAATAGAAAATGTGTAATATTTTCAGAATAATCCTAGTGAAGCAAAACAGATGCTGCAGCAGAACCCGCAACTTTCATATGCTTTACTACAAGGCCTCGTTGTCATGAAGGTTATTGACTCTCCAACAGCTGCGGTAATATTCTCATAGTTTTTAAATTTATTTACTGTATTTGCGATATTTATCCCCAAATTTTGAAATCACTTCAGCAACCATCATTCAGATATTCAAAATACATATCACCGAAACGCACAGAAGTTTTTAGTATTGTAAGGGAAGGGTTAACTACTGTACGTCACTCTTGAATGGAAGTGAGAAAGCAATTAAGAACTGCATTTTCCTGATCATTCATGCCACGATTCTCCCAGTCGATCTGTGAACATGCTTCTGGCTGCACTTGTTTGTCACAGACTTCATATTATTATGACATACAGAGGCGTGCATTTTATATAGGCAGAAATGCAGTGCCTACCCTGGATTACTCAGGTTCAGGACCAGTGCCTACTATACCTTTTCTTTATCCAACCCTACTGTCTACCCTGATTAAAACCTCTGTGCACTCCACTGATTGTATACAGTATTTTATGGATACGAATGAGATCTTTCAAATACATACTCTCTTTCGGAGCATGCTTAATTTTTAGGGACTTCAGGTGAAGAAAGCTAAATAATCTTGAAGCAAAGCAAATCACATTGAACTAAAATAATATGGGAAAGCTAAAAAAAACAGAATTATGAATTAGATTAGTCATTTGACAAATCAGGCATTATTCTTTTTACTTTGAAGATAGTATTTCTTATTATATAATAAGAAGTAATGTCTAAGTAAAGTCTTCTTCAAATCATTATCCGCACCCCAATGGTGCATAGGGCACTGCATCATATAAACGCAGTGTTACCTTGATTTGTTAACACATGAGGCAAAGGTGATCAGCCCGCCGTTTCAGGTACCAGTCCAGGGTAATATTAAATAGAGTGAAAAAATCACTTATATTTATTTGACCTCTCCTGGGAATCGAACCCGGGACCTCCAAACGGTAGACGAGTGTGCTGACCATTATACTGCTGAGGCGGAGTAAAGTTCTTCTTAGTATTTATTATTATGTAAGATAAAATCAAGAAAATAGTTACAATGAATCCTTTCTATGTAGACAATGCTGCAGCCTGTAACGCCGACACCTTCTGTACTTCAACCGTCGGACAAGCCTCCCAGTATGGCGACTGCCCCCCCCACTGTGAGAGGGGCTGCGGGCCCCATGAGCATCCCACCTCCAGTTCAACCGACAACTCCATCATTCCCTGGTAAGCAATCTATGTTTTTCCAAACTAATCTAAGCTTAAATGTTTTTATTTTCCAATTCAACAAACAGACTTTTAAAATTTGTTTGTGGCCATACTGTTGTATTATGAAATAAAAACATACTATATTTAGATGAAATACTGCCTGAACCGTTTAGCTTTTTCTTTATATGTAGTACATTTACAGTTTTCTACCATGTAGGGGCTCACCTGTCACTTACAGCACCTTTTAGGTATGGGACAGCTTTGCTTATGAACACTATGCATATATCATAAACTAAAAACTTAAAATCGGCTGCATAGTATTTTCCTACCTAGAAAAACTATATGTATTTATATTTATATATATTTCCTACATAGAAGTTTTGCCATATTTTTGACAACTGACAAAAAAACTGTCTAGTGTCAAATTCATACCCTACATTTTTGTACTGCTGAAGTTTACTGATTATTTTTTATACACGATATAATTAACTATTTGATGATTTTCTTTTATACGTAGTAAAAAAAAATATACATATTTTTATTGTCTACTTCCAAACTCTTCTTTAATCCGTACTAAAAGGTGCATAGGATCCTGCGTTGTATTGATGCAGCATTATTTCCTGCGCTTCAGGTACCAGTCTAGGATAATATGAAATGGATATGTATTAGTGAAAAATCGTTAATATCTAATTCTATCTCTTGAGAATCGAACACGGTGCCTTCATTATGGTTGCTGAATGCGCTAACCATTACATTACAGAGGTGGAATATCATTTCAGGCTCAAAAAAAAAACAATTTTTGTAAGCTAATTTTATCTGTTGGCTGTACATATCTAGGTAGACTAGAGAACTAATTTTTTGTCTTGATTATCAGGGCGGGGAGTGCACGACATGGATTTGCGTTTCCTGGAGTCAAGAGTCCCCCCAAGGCCTTCTTTGCCCATGAATCTGGAATGGGATATGAGAAGTCCTCCGCCACCAGTGGACAAGTTAGTTGACATAGTATTTATATTATTTCGAGAAATAAAATACTTTGTGTTCTGATCCACTCACATTTTTATTAACCAACTAGTTTCGGCAACAACCTGTTGCCCTCTTCAGGGTTACATTAATTACAGGGTAATAAATGTAACCTTGGGGTTTTCGAGATTGAAAGTAAATTTCTTGTAGATGTATTTTAAGCACTCAATAGTCCTACATATATAGCAATAATAATATGTCATTGATAAAAGTAAAACAAGAATATATCGTGGGTACACTGGCAAAAAACGTTAACTCTATAATCCCTGTTTGAATAATCCCCGTTATTTAAAGCTTGTAGCCTGAATTAAATACCCGCTATTAAACTTAAAGTTGAATTTGCTTTTAAAACCACATACATATATATATGACATTTCAAACGACTTAGTGTATTTTGCCAGTTTATAGAACGTTGAAAACTATATGTAATATTCATCATTAAGTCAAAATAGCATATTTTCTAGTTAAGCTTGTTTACAACATTTTGAGTGTGTCCAAATACTTGTTCACAAATCTGGATTATCTCCAAATATAAGAGTTATTTTTCATATTATTTTTTTGACATCTCAACAAAGTTGAAGAAGAATATGGAAGTCTGGGCATTTACGGGGCTTACGACTGTCACATTTTTTGCCAATTCACCCACAATATCATAAGAACAAAACATGTAGTTCATCATGCTGATTTAGATAACTTCAATCTCGTTTCCAGAGATTTATAGATATTAAAATTTAGATTTTTTATTTGTGTATAATTTTTAGCTAATATATATTTAGCCGTATGTCAAAAAACCTTGTTAATATGCAGTAAGAAAGTTATTTATAGTCTATTTTACACTCTTCTGTAACATTTAACTGGCTTTTGCTGAATAGAATCGTATATTTTGTTGTTTTGTAATTTAAATTTAACAATAAGTTACCTAAATAAAGAAATAGCTAAAAACACATACAATACAAAGTTTACTGTTGATAAAATACTATAACAGTTCTTTGTTTCAGTTGTTTAAATCTATTTCTTTTAATTTTTAATTTTAATTTTACTTGGTAAATCCACTATTTCTAAAAGTGTATTGTGATTGTGTTTGAAAATGATGCGGAATGCATCGAAATATGTGCCACAATAAATTTAAAGAAAAAGTGGTATGTATCAAGTAAAACTTAAAGTTAAAATGAATAGATATTACCATAAAGAGACAGCAGAATCAATCAATGAAAGTATTCATTTTCTTTTGAAGGCACTTAAAGAAATATTTTACTACCAACTTATTATTAGCGGAATACAACACAACTTCCGGGAGTGTGATTCTAAATTTATGTTGATTTACTTTACGCACATGTATATCTATAAGAGCAATTGCAAAAGCAAGTGAAAATCGTTTCTTAAGAAAATTGATAATACAAGCAATATTCTTTTTTTCTGTCAAATAAAATTTTCATATTTATAACCATTCAGAGGCTGGCTTTCGCAAATGTGTTTTCGCCTTTTACTTGCTGTCCAATATATAATTTTAAAAAATAACTGTAAGATCTTTATACATCATTTATAATATTCGTCATCTAAAAGTTCGATGATGCAATTTAAAAGCCATACTGTACCATGAATATGCTTGCCATGTGTATATTTAAATAAAAACTTATTTTAAAATTTGTAATTACTTTCAAGCATGGCTTTTCGTCCGTGGATTGTTTACGAAAAGTAAGTTATTTTGAGTACTGATATTGTTGTATCGTTTACAAATAAAACCGCTTCTCTGCAATGGTAGGCACAGAGAATAGAATGCCACGCCACTCTGACTTTGTAAACAATCTTCGCCACTTCATTTTCATGCATCTCCTCATACATACTTGCCGATTATACTGAATCCTAACCTGTTTCAAGTATTTCACGGTCGTCCTCCGCTAAAATATATATAAAAATATTATTCTCCAATTTAACTATGTAGATTCTTTATCACTGGCTTTACCTGCTGAGATTCAATATATTTTTAATAAGTTTTAATAATTTCAATTAATTTTATAATTCATTTAAGGAATAATCCAATAGGTGCCATAAATAAAAAAAATATGTGTAAATGTTACCATAACCGAATAAAGCCTTGGACGGTTATGTGATTGAAAAATTGTTCTTGTGTTTAAAAAAAAAAGAATCATTTATTCGTAGGTATTTAAAAAATAAAAGTTTTATGTTTATTTATAGAAGCTTCAGACTCAGATGCACCAAAAATGTTGAAATAATAATAATTTATAAATTTTTTGTCTAGCTTTAATCGCAATCCTCATACACAAATGGGCATGCCATTCCCACCAAACCCGAGACAATGGCCGTACAACCCTTGGCACGCCAAACCACCCCCGCCAGGTAAATCAACATTATTTTACAATTTTTAATTTTTTTTCCGAATGAGTTAAAACTGAAATATAATGCAACATTTTTGCTACATAGTATAGTACAGTATCTGTCCGCTTTCGTAGTGTAATGGTCAGCATACTCGGCTACCGTTCTGGAGGTCCCAGGTTTGATTCCCAGGTTAAATAAATAAAAGCGATTTTTTCACTCTAATATTTATTCAATTATTCCCTGGACCGATACCTAAAGCGGAAGCCTGATCACATTTCCTTCATGTGTTAACTATCAAGATAACACTGTGTTTATATGATGCAGTGCCCTATACACCATTGGGGCGCAGATAAGGGTTTAAAGAAGAGAAGATGAAGATAGTACAGGGATCAGCAACGTATGGTTCGCGAGCCACGTGTAGCTCTTTAAACAATTTGTGTGGCTCTAATTCAAAATGAATTTTTTTTACAGAAATTTCGATATTTAAAAAAAAAAATATTCTGTGCATATTCATTTTTAGTTTGGTTGGGAAGGAGGAATGGTGCCGTTTAAGTAAATATGAGCCCTCATGAAACTTTTCTCCTGTAAAAAAACTGTTTATCTTAATAGAAAAGGACGTCATCAAAATCTTTTTTGCGCTGTTTTATACATCTATGATAGATGTATAAATTTGCGCTAAAAATATCTCTGATTGAAAATCTGTTACTTAAAAAATACTCGTATGTTCCTTTTTATATTCAATAAATTAAATTAAATTATCGTAAATAAAAAATGGCTCCCTGAAAATTTCCAAACTGTTTTGATACATATTTTGGTCCAAAACGTTGCCGACCTCTGGTAGAGTAACTTAACTAATTGGTTGGGATATTCAGTGTGAGCACATTTAAGTAGTCTACTTGCAAACCACATTATGTTAAAAAAAGCTTTTTAGCCAATGGAGGCAGCCCGGTAGAATATTAAGTTTTTTACCGAATTGAGCGTTTTTGTTAGTTTGTATAATTTGATTTTAGCTCCCGTTCCTCCGATGCCCCCGCAGAATTTCCAGCGTCCACCGGTCGCAGTACCTCCTACAGTAGCTCCTACGGGTGCTTCAGACCAAGAGAAGGTAGGTTCAAGATTATTGTACCCGGATATAAGTGAATCAAACTATGACTATAAAGGAACTGACCGGAGTCATTTTGTCGTAATGTATAGTCAGTACAGCGAGCCGAGCTGCTCGCCGCTCGTTCTGAGAACTCCATCCGATGTCGGATGCCATCCGCGAATGTTACGTTAAAATATGGAGGTCAGTCCCCTTTATGTGGCTAATAGAAATGCTCTGTTTGGTGTTTTGAAGTTGGTCATTGCGAACATAGAGAACAGTCCTTTATTGTCAAAAAAATAGAAAGTTTTAATTTACATAGAAGTACCATAAAACGATCCAAGTTTTACATTCAAATTGCTTCTATAATGTTTATTACAATATGTGAAACGACCGACAGTCGAAATGCGTAATTCCTTTAATACTTAGTTTTACTTTAAGATTTTTCAAGTAAACGCTTTTATATTTATCTGAAAAACGCAACTACGAAAATTGAATGATTTATTTCATTTTACAGCATACACTTTAAGTTTATTGGGTCAAAAAAAAAACATAATTTTTTATCTTCAAAATACAATTCCATGAATATTATAATAATGCGTATTAAATTTATGCTTACTGTAAAATTTTATGTATCTTCTTTCTTTCACATTAATAAATACCATATTCATCTTTATAGGGTGTCCTTTATGTCCGCCTCCGTAGTGTAATGGTCAGCACGCTCGGCTACCGTTCTGGAGGTCCCGGGTTCGATTCCCAAGGGGGGTAAAAATAAATATAAGTGATTTTTTCACTGTAATATTTATTCAATATTACCATGGACTGGTTACCTGAAGCGGAGGGCTGATCACCTTTCCTTCATAAGTAAAACGATCATGATAACACTGCGTTTATAAGACACAGTGCCCTATGCACCATTGGGGTGCGGATAAGGGTTTTATTATTATTATGTATTATAGGGTATGTAATTATATGATTGTTTTCCAGGCTGCCTTGATTATGCAAGTGTTGCAACTGTCGCATGAGCAGCTGGCGGTTCTTCCTCCGGATCAGAGAAACAGCATCCTCCTTCTGAAGGAGCAAATAGCCAGGAACGCACCGCGTTAAATCGTTTATAAATATTTCCGGCTTTATTAGATCTTATGGTATATTCAGGTGTCATTACATGTTTGTGATGACTTCTTACTTTTATAAAACCTCTCAGTTAAGAAAAATTTTGTTTTTCCTCATTATATAAATGTGCGTTTGGTGTCATTACATGTTTGTGATGACTTCTTACTTTTATAAAACCTCTCAGTTAAGAAAAGTTTTGTTTTTCCTCATTATATAAATGTGCATTTGGTGTCATTACATGTTTGTGATGATTTCTTACTTTTATAAAACCTCTCAGTTAAGAAAAGTTTTGTTTTTCCTCATTATATAAATGTGCATTTGGTGTCATTACATGTTTGTGATGACTTCTTACTTTTATAAAACCTCTCAGTTAAGAAAAGTTTTGTTTTTCCTCATTATATAAATGTGCATTTGGTGTCATTACATGTTTGTGATGATTTCTTACTTTTATAAAACCTCTCAGTTAAGAAAAGTTTTGTTTTTCCTCATTATATAAATGTGCATTTGGTGTCATTACATGTTTGTGATGACTTCTTACTTTTATAAAACCTCTCAGTTAAGAAAAGTTTTGTTTTTCCTCATTATATAAATGTGCGTTTGGTGTCATTACATGTTTGTGATGACTTCTTACTTTTATAAAACCTCTCAGTTAAGAAAAGTTTTGTTTTTCCTCATTATATAAATGTGCATTTGGTGTCATTACATGTTTGTGATGACTTCTTACTTTTATAAAACCTCTCAGTTAAGAAAAGTTTTGTTTTTCCTCATTATATACATGTGCGTTTGGTGTCATTACATGTTTGTGATGACTTCTTACTTTTATAAAACCTCTCAGTTAAGAAAAGTTTTGTTTTTCCTCATTATATAAATGTGCATTTGGTGTCATTACATGTTTGTGATGATTTCTTACTTTTATAAAACCTCTCAGTTAAGAAAAGTTTTGCTTTTCCTCATTATATAAATGTGCATTTGGTGTCATTACATGTTTGTGATGACTTCTTACTTTTATAAAACCTCTCAGTTAAGAAAAGTTTTGTTTTTCCTCATTATATAAATGTGCATTTGGTGTCATTACATGTTTGTGATGACTTCTTACTTTTATAAAACCTCTCAGTTAAGAAAAGTTTTGTTTTTCCTCATTATATAAATGTGCATTTGGTGTCATTACATGTTTGTGATGATTTCTTACTTTTACAAAACCTCTCAGTTAAGAAAAGTTGTATTTTTTCTCATTATATAAATGTGCATTTGGTTAAATCTTTAAATTAATAAATATTTTTCCAGCAAAAAATGTTTTCAATCATTGACTTTATATAACCTTTAAGCAACTTATCCGCTCATACGACGGTGACCCATAAACCTACGCAAGACAAAAACGCAAACATCCACATCATTTTGAAAAACTACAAAATTAATTCAATGGAAAATTAACATTTTTGGCCTCATTAGATCTATTGACACATTCAAGTGTCATTAATACTTGTGATGACTTCTTACTTTTATAAAACCTTTCAGTTAAGAAAAATTGTGTTTTTCTCATTATATAAATGTGCTTAACTCTTTATAGTGTCTTGCGTAGCTTTGTCGGGGTGAATTAGAAGAAATATAACATATTTTTCTAAAAGCATGAATTCATTTTATGTATTTATGAAAAATAATGATATGGTTATATCAAAGTGAACATAGTATCCCTCACACATTACACATGATATAAAAAAGAAAACTCTTAATAGAGTGAGACTCAACATAACATGATACGCACCGTGACACGCTCTGGAAGATAGTTAGTTAACTGTGGCAACAGTGTCCAAATGGAAGATTGAAGAAAAATCATTTTTGGTATATGTTTTACTTGGTAAATACTAATATTTCTTAAAATCTGTTGTGACATGTATTTCGATGCATTAGTGTAGGGTACTGTTAGCATGATGTACAGTGCTTATCTCAGTTGTAGCGTCTTCTTCGTTTTAACCAAATCGTTTGTCTTTTACTAAAGAAGCTATGAAACCGCCAAAACTCATTTTCATTTCTTCCACTCCAAAGAGACATCTGCTGCCACACTCAACGCAGTACTGCATTTACCCTGAAGCATGGAATTATTTTTTCTGAATAGTCTTTAAAAAAATACAAGCTTTTTGAGAACACGGTTTACTTATTTATTTTCTATACATGAAGTTTAAATAAATAAATAAATAAAATAAGTTTTCCTTCGAAATAAATTATTTGTTTTGTTATGAAAAGAGCTATTGAAAGATATAGAGTATAAAAAAATATTGTATCTAAACGTATTCTGAAATACAAAAAAATTCAATATGTATTCTAATAAAAAATAGGGCGTGACCTGACGACCAGCTCTATGCATTGCTGGAAGATAACAATTTTATTATTGCGAGTACGGCCTTAACTCGCTTCAGATGGGTGTTTTTTATGCCTGCGGACCGCTGGCGACGGGATTTGACAATATAATTTAAGACCTTAACAAAGAGATTGGTAAATATATAATATTTATATAAAACATTAGATATGTAATTCCTTCTATTCTAGATTTGAAATTAGGCCCGCACAGAAGGTAAAAATACTCTTCCCATCTTTAAATATATATCGACTGAACGGGTGAATCTATCCCGTCCAAAGTGCGTTAATGAACTATATCTTTAAATTTACTAGCCTAATAGTATAGCCGCGCGAATAGTATGAAAATTTCATAATTTTTTTTATAACATCACTCTGATACAACCTCACAATTTTATTGGTCCTTTCAATGCTGTTATAACCGAGTAGTTCCACTGTGTTTTGTAGTTATTTTGGAATGGGGGAAATTGAAAAAGGTAATATTTTCTCAATTTTATTTTGTAAATCTAAACAAATGATCGATAAATATGTATTTACAAATCAAAAATATGAATTTGATGAAAACAGATTTAAAAATCACATACTTATATGTAAATTATTCCAAATATATAATATTTCTATAAAAAAATACAATTAAGTACATTTTGAATAATTGAAATTTCCTTCCCAAATCCACATTGTGTACATTTATTTTTGACATAAATGCAATTAGATTATTCCTACTTGTATCCATCCATTCTTTTCATTCCCTAACAAATTTCTAAACCAGTCATACACATGTATACTGTTTACAATTTTTTATACATACTGTTAGTTCAAATAAATAAGAGACTGTAATTTCTGGAATAAAAATGAACAATTATTTTATGACACAAGTAATTAATTTATATAAAAGTTTTTAACTCATAAATTCTAAGCCTTTTTATGAAAAACTTTTATAGTTTGTTGGATAAAACAAAATTTATTTGAAATCAGTGATTGTCAAGAGTTATATTCTCTAATGTAAAAAAGTCAAGTGCATGCACCATTCATTATTATTTAAAGATTAAAAGAAAAAACCCACCTCTTATGTAATACTACTAAAAAAATCTCTGTATGGTGGTTTATCTAGGCAGATAAGTATGTAAAAAGTTTAAGCATAAAGTACAATAGTAGAAGAAAATATTTAATGTAAGAGTAATGAATGTAAATTATTTTTCATACACAGCAGACTTTCGATTTGACAGAATGTATGAGAAAAATAAATCCCGATTAAAAGAACGTCTTGGTAAATTCAATTGTTTAAATGACCGAATGATCATTCTCAATTTTTTTCAAATATACAAACCATGCAATCAGTTTTAAGATTTTTTGCATTCGTGCTTTTTATAACATTGTATTGTTAATATTGCATTGAGTTCTTTTCTGAAGCTAATAACTTTACAATGATTTTTTTTAATCAGGCCAACATTAAATTTTTTTTGTATTTTATATTAATTTCTGGTCAAGTCAGCCTCAGCGTATCAAAAGCTAATGTACACGTATATATTTATAAAGAATAATAATCTTTTTTACATTTTATTATGTAAGAGTATTTTGAATCCACTTTACGGCATTCCGCTTTCTCACTTTAAGTCCTTTATCTGGTATGGACAGGCGGGTAACTTTTTTATTAACGTTTTTACTTTTATTTTAAACACAATATAGGAATTATAAAAGGTTTTTGATGCAGTTTACATTTTGATTATTTCCATTTAAAGGATGGTTCCTGGTTTTCTGTTAAGCCGTCTTCTTCCGGCCAGGAGAGAAGAGAGACCTCGTGGTGCTTCCGTGGCTGGTTCCTCGCTCGCTTCTCCCGCCTCCTGACTCTCCTCAACCGATCCCGAGCTTCCCTTCTCGGTTGCTCCAGCGTCATCTGAAGATTCAGTTATCACCTGACCTTCTGTAGTAGATGATGCTTCAGCCTGAAAAATAAAACAAATAGCATCTTATTTCACTTTTCTCTGGGTCAATTAGCATGAGGGATTTTTACTTTACCTTAAACAATATGTGAAATTCAATTCTTCGCATAGATATGGTAAACTTTAGCGGGATCATAAAAAAATATCAAGTAGTTTAATTATACCTGAATCGCATACCTAAGTTCTATAAATCTTAATTTATTTTAAACTGTATAAATGAAATTTAAACTTATGAATAGCTTTGATTTTAAATTAAGATACACAGATTTTTTTTCTAAAAAACTGGGGAAATTTTGTTCTGAATCTTTAGCATGGTGAACGTTTGAATTTTGAAGCATTTTATGAAAAAGGGCGTTCAAATCAGAATGCATTTTGTGCATTTCGTGGTGTGATTTAACACCGTTGGACTTCTTTCTTTGGTGGTACAATATTTTCAAGAAAAAGTGTACGTTAATAAGGCAAGAACAATTCAAGAGCTAAAAGATTAGATAATTCGGCGCATTTACGACATTGAACCTCCATTATGCCTCTGCGTCACTGAAAATATGGACCATTGGATAGAGATATGCCACCGAAGCCTTGGCGAGCATTTAGCCGATATTTTGTTTCACACATAATTGTGATAGATCTTTCTATCATAATAAAGAAAATTAAGATAATTCTCTGAAAATTTGTTGTTTTATTTACAATTAACGTTGTGCGCTTTAATAATCTGCATTGTGGTTGGACCACCCTATATAATAGTGTCGTATATACCTCTGGATGCAGTTGCTGCCTTCTTGCCAGGAGCGGACTAGGTCTGCGTGCCGCTGGAGCAGGGGTGGACTTGGGCTTCGCGGCGGCTACTTGGAATCGAGGACGTCCCCTCAACCTAGTTAGGGGATTGCTGACTGTGGCTTCACCAGTCTAGTCAATTTAAGAAAAAAATATTGTAATATTTAAACATTTATATCATTGTAATATATAGTATAAATGAAATTTGAATCATTTTGGATTTCTTTAATTTTTAAATAATATTAGGTTTTATTATTTTTTGAAATCTCATCAAAGATGAAGAAGAATATGGAAGTCTAAGCATTTACGGCTGACGACCGTCATAGGCTGGTTTAAGTCACTTAAGTAAATGGTTTATAAAAAATAATATGAAAATAACTCCTGTAATTGGAGATAATCCAGATTTTGTGAACAAGTATTTGGACACACTCAAAATGTTATAAATATTAAGTTATATTAAAGTGATATAAATCACATTCAATATATATTTTTACTGTATTTTTTATCTTCAGTGTTATTTAAACCATATCCGCTCCCTGTGTTGAGCATATGGAGTTCACAAACTGTCTCCAAGCTTTTCTGTCGGCTGCCAGCTCCTTTGCATCCTCCCAAGTCAGATCCGGGTCCCGAAGTTCTTACGAGAACTGCCGACAAATTGTTAGCAGTGGACGTCCTGGGTGGCGCGAACCTGATGCCTTGTAAAAGAGGCAAGCTTGATGGCGACTCTCGGGAGGCATGCGGAGTACATGACCAAACCAACTGAATCGCCTTTTCTTGACGGCAGTTATTACTAAGATATGTTGCTTAATTGCTAATTTTAATTAAAAATTAGTGTAATTGCTAATTTTTAAGTAAAAATGAGTGTAATTGCTAAATTTTAAGTAAACATCAGATGTTTCAGAGGTGTCGGAAGATCCCAAAGGAGATGGCCTGATGACATAGTCGTTGTGGGGGGTAAAAACTGGCTGCAAGCAGCAACCAACTGGAGGAAATGGAAAAAAGGGGAAGAGGCCTATATCTTTTAGAAGAAAACTTTTTTTTATATTTGATTTGTTAATTTTGTTAAAATACCTGTTGAGTTGTAGCGTCAGACTGTTCTCCGCTGGATGGCGCTTCTGGTGCGTCAGGGGTATGGTCGGCAGAGGCGCCTGAAGCCTCGGTAGTGCTACTGGACGTCGAGGGGCCTAGGCGACCTCCCAGAGCCAGTCGAGGGTTGGGCCTCAGAGGTCTTACGTTTCCACCAACTCGACGCCTACAGTATATTTTATTATATTTTAATAAAAAGAGTGAAAAAATACTTAAATCTCAAGAAAAGTTCATCTTCCAGATACCAACATGACATTACAATACCAAAATGCAATACAAAACAATTCCAACAAAACTTTAAATATTTGAGAACCAAATACTTCAATAACTTTATATGTTAGTCTACTACTACTACTACCACTACCATCACGCCGTTTCTCCTCAGGGGTAGGCAGAAAAGATGGAACGTCACGCTCTTCTGTCCTGACATACACTCCTCGCCTCCTTCACATCCATACATCTAGTCATACATGTCCTCCGATTACGCAGACTTTTCCCCATTTACTCGTATACTAGCTGTGCTGCGTCGTGTCGTATACTAGCTGTGTATAAGTTTATTGTCTATTCCATATTTTTCCAGCACGTTCCATAATTTCATCCTATCAACCTTATCATACGCTTTCTGTAAATCCACGAAAGCACAGAACAGTTTCTGATTTTTAACCAAAAACTTTTCCGTCAGCATTCATAGTGCAAAAATTTGATCTGTGTAACCTCGTCCACTCATAAAAGCACCTTTCACATCCCAAATCCGTTCTTTCGTCACCATTCTAACTCTTTCAATTATAATTTTACTATAGAGTTTACCGACAGACCTTAACAAGCTTATTGCCCTATAATACCCACACTCTGCGCGAGACCCCTTTCCCTTGAATAGAGGCATGATTGCTACCCGTCTCCAATCCAGAGGTGTGTATCCTTCCTCGAGACACAGGTTTAATAGTCTGTGCATCCATGTGAGGGTGGTTAGTCCACCACATTTTAAAAAACTCTATATCAATACTATCATACCCAACAGCCTTACAGTTCTGCATTTATTTTAAGGCATTCGTTATTTCTGACATACTTATCTCACAAACCATACCCTTATACATCCCTCTATTGGTACCTCGGTGGAAACGTTTCCATTAAATTCATAAATTTCCATAATGTGCTCTTTCCATCTTTCTTTCACTTCACTTTCATTCGTCAATATTTTGCCATCATTTGATTTAATAACTTTCAAACCTGCATTTTAGTCTTGTTTTTTACGTTCTTTACCTCTTTCCTGAAAAGCTTAATGTTATCTTGAAAGTGGGTTGAAATTTTCATACCTTCTTCTTTCTTTAGACGATCTTTCTGATCTTTCAGTCCCATTTTTACTTTTCTCCTACATTCTTCATTATTTTAAAAAGTTCACTCCTAACATCGTTAACTGTTAACATATTTAGCCAAGCATTCTTCATTTTAGAGACAAGTTCTTTCATGCCCTCATCCTACCATGCATATCCTTTTTTCCTACCTTGGATCGCAACTCCACACACACTCTTTGCCGACTCATACATACATGATTTGATGTGTTCCCAGGTATCGACTTCTTTCATATCCATATTCTTTAGATTCAATCTTTCACTCACTTCCTTTGCATACGTCTTGCTGACCTGACCACCCTTGGAATCGAACCCAGGACCTCCACCACAGTAGCTATAGAACAGAATAAGTGCTAATCTATTTTTACCCTAAAGAGGGTCTCGCTGTTGTTGATGACGGCTCAGATGAAGAAGAGGAATCAGGGCTGGACTCAGATGGAACAGGGTCAGCCGAGGCAGGGGCGGCTGCGGTACTGGCACCTGGAAGAGGCCTTCGCCCCCTGGGCTTCAATCCTGGTCGACGCAACCTAAAATATATTAGGAAAAACTATGTCTTTGTACTCTCACCTCCACGCACAAATAGTATACAATAATTTGTTGATTTTCTACGCAGATATAATAATAAAGCAGACAAGATATTATACTTCCTAAAAAAATTATCACTTCTGATCTTTTGGCATTTTGGATTTATAATTTTTTACCCCACACCTGTAGGTGTTGCATATTATATAAATTGACAAATATACGCTCGAATATGACTGCCAAAAATAATCAGATGGTGCAAAATTCGGGCTATACGGTGTATGCATCAAAACATCCAAACTATGTACGTTCCGTCAATTTGTTCCGAGTAATCAAAAATGTGTGTGGCTGCGCATTGTCTAGTGTTTTTTTAGCCTGGTACCTGAAGCGGAAGGCTGATCACTTTTCCTTCTAGTATTTAGCGATCAAGATAACACTGCTTCTATGCGATGGAGTGCCCTTTGCACCATTGGGTGCGGATAAGGGTTAGAATATGTATTCAGATAAATATAATAAAAACTGCATAGAAATATGTTTATATGTTATACGGTGTATGCATCAAAACATCCAAACTATGTATGTTCCGTCAATTTGTTCCGAGTAATCAAAAATGTGTGTGGCTGCGTATTGCCTTGATGGAACACAACTCCCTTTCTGTTGGCCAATTCTGGTGACTCTTTCTGAATTACTTAGTTCAAATGGCCAAGTTGTGCACAGTACCGAACCAAATTGATGGTTTCGCCAGGTATCGGTAGCTCATAATGGACAATTTCCTTCCAATCCCGCCAAACCTCAACATAACGTTGTTTGCCGACAATCCAGGCATAGAAGTCGTTTATGGAGGGTCACCAGCTTTTGACCATGACCGTTGCGTTTGATATTATAGTATTTCACCCACTTTTCATCGCTTTTCATCATTCATTTTAAAAATGGTTTGATTTCGTTGCGTTTCATCTGCATTTCACTGGTGGAAATTTTATCAATATAATATCAAATTTCCTTTTGTTAATTCATGTGGCAAATATTGAGCTTCTTTTCGTAGCCTCGTCTTTTCAAATGATTCCAAACTGTCATGTAGATGATGTTTAACGACATTTTGAGTGTGACCAAATAATTGTTCACAAAATCTCCTATTACAGGAGTTATTTTCACATTATTTTTTGACATCTCATCAAAGATTAAGAATAATATGGAAGTCTGGGGATTCACGGGGCTGACGACCGTCATAGGCTGGTTTAAGTGATCACTTTACACACATGTAACATTCACCAATTCTACCCATTATTGACAACCACACTACTCAAATTCTTGGAAGATCTATATTTATAAACCAATTTTGAAACATTCTTGAATCAATAGAACTTCACTAGAGACATCTATTGGTGATCAGCGTGGTTGCAAAATATACATATGTTTATAAATATTTATATACAGATATATGCTTTTCTCTAGATTGTTGCCAAATTATGCGGTATATAGTATGTATTATATATATGATAATATGCGTTTCGCGTGACAATTAAATAATGATGACACTCACTGTACTCACTGATGACATTCTCTTTAATTACCGCTATCCAGTTACCATTGCCAAATTATGAATGTTTAATTAATTTTATTAAAAAGAAATGCACCTTATATCGGAATCGGCAAGTGCGAAAATAAGACACCTTGAAATACAGTAAAACCCCCTATAACGCTGAGATAGGTACTGCATTATCAGAGGGAATGTTATAAGCGGTTAATTTTTACATTTTAACCAGTGGGATAGACTGAAATTAATAATTTAAATTAAAAAAACATTAACCCCCTACTAAACGCGGTACCTATTTTAACGTTATAGGGAGGTTAACTGTAATCGACAATTTATTCTCAAACGTACCCACGCTGTTTTTCTAAAAAGAAAATAACGTCTCAAAAGGCTCGTCTCGTATGTGAATTTATTTACCAGTCGAGAATTTTTTACAGCACCCAAATCCCAAATTAACTTGTATTAGGGCCATTTAAGATGCCTTCAGCTAGTGAATTTCTAACAATACTGTATTTCCAAATGTTTCAGACCATAGACATCATCAAATAGAGCGGCCAATAATTTAGCAATGTCACCAATATTAAAATATGTCCATTGTTTCTGGGACCTCATTCATTACCAACTTACGAAAACAACGTTTTTACGAACGTGAATTTCGCAAAAGATAATTATGAATGAAAAAAATTATTAAATCGGTTGTTATAAACACAAAACGAGCCTAATAGAATGCTTTATAGGTTGAGTCCCTCTGCAAATGATCCATTAGGAGTAAAAATGAATGAATTTCATTTACATCTGTGTATATCATACCTTGCTCCGACAGATTCTGTGGTAGAAGATACGTCATCAGACGATGGTGATGATGTGGTGGAGGTAGTTGGGCGGGAACGGCCGCTAAATCGGTTGCGGGTCAGCGATGGCTGAAATACAAATTTCGAAATACTTTTATTCTATGATTTTTAATTTTTAATTTACATTATATATATATATATATATATATATATATATATATATATATATATATATATATATATATATATATATATATATATATATATATATATATATATATATATATATATATATATTTATATATATATATATATATATATATATATATATATATATATATATATATATATATATATATATATATATATATATATATATATATATATATATATATATATATATATATATATATATATATATATATATATATATATATATATTTATATATACATATACATATATATATATATATATATATATATATATATATAAAGTCCCTTTTTTAAGATTCCCAAGAGGGTAAAAAAAGTGATTTTTAGTCTGGTACCTGAAGCGGAAGGCTGATCACTTTTCCTTCGTGTATTTAGCGATCAAGATAACACTGCTTCTATGCGATGGAGTGCCCTTTGCACCGTTGGGTGCGGATAAGGGTTAGAATATGTATTCAGATAAATATAATAAAAACTGCATAGAAATCTGTTTACTTGCTATTTGAGAATTGATACTGAAATGATTAAAGAAAACACTTGTTTTTTACTACTTGAGTTTTATTAAAGACTACATGTTTTAGAAGTTAAACTTCCATCATTCAGGTCTGTATGGTAACTAAAATATAAATTATATAATTGTTCTATAAATAAGGAGAGGGAAAGTTAAGGGGAGGGGGTTAGTCAAGGGGCGGAGTTTGAAAACAATGGAAAAATGGAAAGCAAAGGTATAGAATTTTGAAACAATATATTATTTAATAAATTATTATTAGAATTTAGGTTTTTTTGGATTTTTAAATTTTCAAGATAATTCATAATTTGGCCTTTATATGGAACAAGGTGTAATAATTTTAATTTATGAGAGTGAAATGAGTGATTAGCATCTATCATGTGATTTGCATATGATCCATATTTTATGTACTTCGATTACATCCATAATTTATTATCCAACAATCCCATGAAGACAATGCAATATCATTCTTATAAGTCGTTAAACATGTTTCAAAATTTATACTATTATAAATTTCGAAGTAAATAAATAACAACGTCAAAAATGCGAACATACTGTGTGAATATAATGTTATTAGGTTGTAATATTCGGTACTCGATATTACAATATTACAACCTTGGATACTTGAAATTCTTTGTGTTTTATTTTAATTTTCAGATTAAGCAATTGTTATTTGGTTTGGCATTTTACTGATATCAACTTTCATTTCACTTTTCTCGGTTTTAACGAGATTTCAACCATCAGGAATTTATATGAGATTTCCAAAGAATAAAACAAATGACTGAAGATAATAAAAATATAACTATGTATAATATTTACTTAAATTCCAGTCAATGGCTGGTATTTTTAATAAATGAAGGATAAATTACTTATTACTATTAAGGGGGTATTCGTAAACACAGAATTCAATCACCGGCCGACCTATATGTAAAGTATTTTTATAATTTTATCGACATCTTATCCTTCAACAACTAACTTTGAAAACCATATAATTATTTCTAAGAAAAACTTATTTTTTTAAATGCAAACGATGGTTTAAGAAAAAATCAGTTATGTTAAATGTTGCCTGGATTAAAAGGAAATTAAGTTGCCACTTAACGCATACTGGGCATTTCGTTAGCAATATCTACTTTCAATATGAAACTACAGTCGAACTCAGTTATTACGAGCACGGATATAGCGAGATCTCGAATATAACGAGGAAACATTCGTTGACATATCGCTCACTCCTTTCAAGAACGTCATAAATCAAAATACTTGATTTTCAGGAGAACGTTTTTAAAGTTTAAAAATATAATATAATGTATTAAAAATTAATATCAAGCAACTTACGGAACTTTTTACTGTGAAACAGATCTTTTTAGGTAAAACCTGAAGGATTTTTCTCCATTTGAAAAATATTTAGTAAATTTAAAAAAAATAATTAAACGATACCTTTTCTTCAAAATGCAAAACAACACTTTCTGCCCTGTAGCGGGTAAATATTAAGTTAAAAATATGCCGCTTTCGCTGGGATGTAGTACATTTTCTGGGCATTCCGAAAACATGCACAACTGAAAATATATGATTTTTGATTTCTGACGTTCTTGAAAGGAGTGAGCGATATTGGTTTATGATTTTCTTCATACATTTATTTACGGTTATAACGAGCAACTTCTCGGCTATAGCGAGCAAAACGAGATCGTCTTTTTTCAAAAATGTTGTAAATACATATATAGTTTATCATACCTTAGCAAGGCTTTGGGCAGGCGCTGCCTCAGTTTTGGTGACCTTTTCTTCCTTGACTTCAGGTCCGCTGGTGGTACTGGACGCCTTATTTCTTCCGAATGATGGTCTGGAGTTACTATAACGCCCTAGTGACAAAAATGTATTTAACCAAATTAAAAAAATAGTCGAATTTTTTTGTGTTTAAAGCTTACCGATGGACTGTGAGGGAATTCTAATAGCTTCTTAGCGTAGTTTTTTGTTGTTTTTATATTTGTGATCGAAATTGGTTCGAAAATAATATATGTATTCTTATTGGCGCAGATATTATTATATTTTATGTAGATGATCATGATGAGAATGTTTCCCCCTTTAAAAAAAGCATATGTGTATCACAATTGCGCAAGTTTTTTTTTCTTCAAAATATTATAGAAAAATTACATATGATGTGAAAACCCCACGCGTTAAAATAAGTTCGTCCAATTCTTTATGCTCGATCCACACTGGTCAAATAAATTCGCGGGAAGGGGGAGGTGTATAATTATGTTTTAACTACCCAAAATACATAATAATTAAAAAAATACGTAATATACGCGTCAAACGACAAGATATAGATATCAATTGGAGAGAACTGCGTTACCAATTTTAAGATTGTAAAAGTAGAAATGTCTAGAAAAGAAATTAAAATTATAAATAATAAAAATTTTGTAACCATATTAAATATTAATAAAAAACTTACCTTTTTATGCTAAATGTATTCTTTTATGCATTCTTATGCGATTGCAGGCAATTGTTACATTATATGGACAAAAAACGGATAGGTCTCTTTAATTGCGAATCCCTAATAAATATGTATATTTCTCGAGAAATTTCAAAAGGCAACAAAGTTTGATGTTTTATAATGCATTTAAACCAGCCACTAAAATTGCATTTATGCACTGATTTAATCAGAGAATATTGATTTATCTTAATTTAACCAGGGGCTTGTCGGTCCAAGTCGAATTTGACAAGGGGCTCGCGCATGCCCCTGCGAGCCCTCTGAGCTGGTTACGGTCTTACATAATGTGCGATCCAATAAATCAGGAATTGTGATCAAAATGGCGGGATGCTGGCAAGATATGCGGATATTCGTTAGTTCCCGGATGGACAAACGGCAGTCTGGGGCAGGAACACTTTCACAATATTGCTTTCACCGCAGAAAGCATCCAAGAGTTAGAATGATACATCTCGAATGTGTTGACCACTTAGCGATTATTGACTCTGAGCATAATTTAGTTACGTAAAAACCATTACGACTACGTCAAAATAAATTAAATTCTTAACTTTTGCAATTATCTGTAAATATTTCGTGAAAATATCGCGCGAATAATATATGCATTCGTGACATTTTACTATTTCGCAACCGTCTTGGTAATAATTATTGTTATTTAGGTACCTACTACATTAGTATTATGTGACTTGGGATTTTCGTTTGCGAAATTAATTCTTATGTATTATATAAAACACATGAACTTGTTTACTGTATTATTGAACAGGGTTATTGTCGTAAAGAGAATGCGTACTTCTTACGGCGCTTGTGCACTACACGGAATTTTACTGTCCGGCAGTCCGGTTAGCATGATAAAAAGGATGATTGGCTTGTCTGTCCGTCTTTCTTCGTATCGGTGCGCTCGATCGGTGCGTGATCACGGTGCGTGTGAACTCAATAACGCTAAGATGTCGTAGTCGCATTTTTTTGAAAAAACCGGACTGCCGGACAGTAAAATCCCGTGTAATGCACAAGCGCCCTTAGGGCGTTTGTGCACTACACGGAATTACACGGAATTTTACCGTCCGGCACGTCAGTTAGCATTTTAAAACGATGATCGGCTTGAATTGGCTTGTGCTTTTGTCCATTTTTCTTCAGATCGGTGCGTGAACACGTTGCGCCTAAATCGATCGGCAACTGTCGTAGTAGCTTTTATTTTTCAAAACTGGACTGCCGGACAGTAAAATTCCGGGTAGTGCACAAGCCCCCTTAGTCCAGTGGTCAGGTCCTGATAAGAAGGATACAACGCACGAATAGGATGCAACGGACATCCAAAATTGCGAGTGTTGCATAATGATATGCAGTAGATACACCTTGATCGTTCAATTATATAATTAAGTATCACGAGAATGAAGAAAAATTGATTGTGAAACTTCGAGGCGCCTCCGCGACGCTCGCTCGAATGGCTCTTCACTTTTACACTGGTTTATGTGATACAATTACTTTATATCACGAATTGTATCATGTCATCGCGCTAGAATCATGCAAACTTACTAATACCCCAGTGAAATATTATATTACCAACATTTCTTAGCAAACACTAATTCTTTAAAAGTATCAAGACAATTCCTATTACTCTGAAATTAGCAAAATGACTTCATCACAACGAACTATTGTAGGTGCAACCTGCAAGTAACATATACCTAACAGCGCTTGTGCACTACACGGAATTTTACTGTCCGGCAGTCCGGTTAGCATGAAGAAACGGATGATTGGCTTGTGTTTTCATCCGTATTTCTTCGGATCGGTGCGCGTGAACTCGATCACGCTAAACTGTCGTAATCGCTTTTATTTGAAAAAAAAAACCGGACGGCCGGATAGTAAAATTCCGTATAGCGCACAAGCGCCCTCAGGCTCTGTTGGTTGGATATTTACCTTTTCCTTTAGTCACGGCGGACGTGGGGGGCTCGGTAGAGGTAGTGGAACCCGATCCGGCCCTGATCTTGGCGCCTCCGCGCGTCTTGAAGCGGTTGCCGCGCACCGTGCTGCTCGGGGCTGGGGCGGGCGTGGTGGTAGTGGTGGTGGTGGTGGTGGTGGCCTCCGTGGTGGTGGTGGTGGTGGTGGTGGTGAGGTCCTCGGTGGTGGTGATCAGCTCCGTGGTGGACATGGCCTCGTCCTCGGTGCTGGAGTCCTCGTCCTCCTCAGCGGTGGTGGTGATCTCGTTCTTGAGGTTCTCTCCAGCCAGGATGGCGTACAGCTCTAGAGCTACCTTATCCATGGCGGCCATGGTCGTGTACTCGGTAGTCTCTCTCTCCGCGGGCACCGTGACCGCCTCCTCGCTATCCTTCTCTTCCTTTTCCTCGGAAACCTTTTGTTGTTCCGCAGATTGGTCGGCCTTGACTCTCGAGTGAGTGGAGTCGGAAGAGAGAGTTGACTTTTGGGATTTTTCACTCTCTCTGTCTTCTACGCTGTTAATTTTTGAACGAACTCCTTTATTTTGAGCTACAGCAACGTCACTCGAGTGGGTATTGAAGCTGGCAGAGTCTACCAATTCTAAGCTTGGTCTTCTGAAATATTGGAAACACACGTAAAATTCTTGAAATAAAACCAAATATAGAGGTCTTCGCCATAAAGTTACATTTCCAATATTGCACAAAAATGCTTTAAACGCAAATCTGTTCTGTTTACTGTATTCTATCGAAACATTAACTAAAGATACGACAAGAATCCTTTGTGAAACCAACATGAAATCATTGAATCCCACCAAAACATAACAATTGTAGAAGCTAGAATTCTTGATAACTTAAAATCATTCATAATGGAAATGTAACGTTTTAGTGAGGACCTCCACAAATAGAGATTAAAAATATCACTACATTCTGAATATAAATATACAAACATTCCACTAACCTTAAGTTCGATACAGTACAATTTAAGTATGTAACTAAATCAAAAAGAATGATGGGGCCATGCCCGCGAACAACCTGTGACTCATAGGTAACAAACAACAGGTTTTTGTATACCAGCTGGGAATCGATCCCGGGACTTCATTCAAGCCTGTTATTATATATTGAATACAATACAACGCCACGAAAATATAATTATTTAGCTTATTATTATTTTCTACGTATGGTATTTTTAATAATTTTCAATAATATTTATGGCATTCCTACATCAAAAATAAAACCAGGTAAGTATTATGGTATATTTTTAGCATATTTATTTGCAATTACAATATACCTATACCTTGAAAAAAAATCCTTGGTTTTCATTTTTTAAATTCAATTTAATTGTGTTAAAAGATGTTTTGTAAAAATTCAATTTTGTGCCTTAAAATTAATTATATTTTTTTATTATTTCAAAACGATTAATATTGAAACCATATTTTTTTAAATTTGTTTATTGTGATTTAAAAAAAAACATAATTATATATATATATATATATATATATATATATATATATATATATATATATATATATATATATAAATATGTATATATATATATATATATATATATATATATATATATATATATATATATGTATATATATATATATATATATATATTTATATATATATATATATATATATATATAAATATATATATATATATATATATATATAATATATATTAAATTTGTTTATTGTGATTTAAAAAAAAACATAATTTATATATATATATATATATATATATATATATATATATATATATATATATATATATATATATATAAATATGTATATATATATATATATATATATATATATATATATATATATATGTATATATATATATATATATATATATATATATATTTATATATATATATATATATATATATATATATATATATATATATATATATATATATATATATATATATATATATATATATATATATATATATATATATATATATATATATATATATATATATATATATATATATATATATATATATATATATATATATATATATATATATATATATATATATATATATATATATATATAAATATATAAATATATATATATATATATATATATATATATATATATATATATATATATAAATATATATATATATATATATATATATATATATATATATATATATATATATATATATATATATATATATATATATATATATATATATATATATATATATATATTTATATATATATATAAAGATATGTATTTATATATAAATATAAATATATACACATAAAAGTGTTTTGGCTTTGTCTGAAGAATCAAAATACGCATTTCAAAAGATTAGTGTAGCGTGTTATTTATAATATACTCATAAATATATTCTAACAATTAGCAATGAATTAAATACTATAGGAAATGCATCCATTCAATGAACTTGAAAATGAATGTTAAAATATGATTAAGAAGATTATTCTTTCTATTCACTTGCATTGACATTGCGGTACATCTTAATTTGAAGAGCTTGCTTCTTCTCTATAAAGCAGATTTCGTTGCTCGCATTAGATTTGTGAGGTCTTTAAACGAAAAGATGCTGCCTTCTCTTTTATCCGTTCCAAATATATTGAAAACGTTAAAGTTTGTACACGTAAGTTAACCCACGACTGCCCCTTGGGTCCATATGGGTCAGAAATTTTTGACTGCTTAACTGCCCAGGTTTTTTTTTCTATTTTCAAGTTTTTTTTTCGTTAACGAAAAAAAATATTGGAAATTAGAAATAACGGAATAAATGTAAACTGGTATGAAGCAGTATTGTCAGTGTTTCAAAAGAAGTATTGCCAGCCCAAAAAAAATAAACGGTAGTCGAGAAATAATGAATAATATAATATGTTTTGAATATTGAAAGCATTTACTTTGTGGATCATATTCATATATTATTTTGAGAAATAAAAAGACTTTGTGTTTTGATCCACTCACATTTTTATTAACCAAATAGTTTCGGCAACTACCTGTTGCCCTCTTCAGGGTTCAATTTATGACTCATAAATTAAACCTTGAAGAGGGCAACCCTGAACAGGTAGTTGCCAAAACTAGTTGGTTAATAAAAATGTGAGTGGATCAAAACACAAAGTCTTTTTATTTCTCAAAATAATATAATAATATAATACTTTACATTTGGGCCCATATGGACCCCGTGGGCATTGGAGGGGTTTCCATGGCCCGGGCAGTTAAGAGTTAATGTAGGTTAACACTATTATGGCACCTACCGCACGTTTGCCCTTGTTCTGCTTTTATTGGCACCGGTTGTTTCTTCCGCGCGGTTATCGGACGATTTAGATCGATGCCTCGATGACTTCTCGGAGCTTTCTTCTTCGATCTTATCGTGCGCGCTGGGCGTTGTGTTACTCCTGGATCTAGGAGGGAATCGTGTATTAGCAGGAAGTCTGAAATATCACGGTAAGTTGCCGTCAGTACCTCCAGTCTGTCGTACTAGCGATGCCTAGTAACAAGTTACATCGTCCGTCAGATTATTCATGTTTCAAGTTAATTGTGTTTCAAGTTTTGGAATAATCAAACAGTTTTTCTTACCTTTCGTCTGCGGTGTCGTTATCAGTGTTAGTAGAGGGAGCCAAATTCCTGCCGCGGTAACGGCCGCGAGAGGACCCAGGAAGGATTTCATTGTTCTCTGGAGCGGCTGTTGTCGTCGTGGTGGACGACGTTCGTTCGATGGAGTTGTAGCGGTTCTTGCTGCGATTGCTCGAAGACGTGATTTGGTTGGCCGTAGCATGGTTTTGTGGTCCATCGTGGGAGTTCAGTACCTGCGTTGCCTCCTCGGAGGAAATGTCGGTTTTATCGAGTTTCGCGTCTTCCGAGTCGTCGTCCGAGTAATAATATACGTATTCGTACTCGTATTCCTGTCCGTTGGGTCCCTTCTTGATGGCAATTTTGGAGTGCTGCTTTTGCTCGGAGCCCGCAACCTCGAGGGGCATTCCGGAATCAGCAGATACGGCTAGTAAGCCAGTATTGATGGCATCGGCTGACCCCAAATTAACGGGTAATACTTCGAATGACCTCGGCGTGGAGGGAGCTCCGGTAGTAAGTACTGGCCTCTGGGTAGTAACATCGAGTTTCTCAACCAGTTTGCCCGAAAGTGACATTGGCTCTAATTCTACTTCCATTTGTGCATTCACTTCCGAGTTCGAAGACTTCTCCGATATTTTGATATTTTCGATCTTGGAGAGCGGTAGATCGATTTCGATTTCCGTAGGCTTCAGGGGCAGAGAAGATGCTTTTTTCTTGTTTTCTTTTTTTATGGCTTTTTTGTCTTCCTCGATCTCGATAATTCCTTCGCCACTTTCCCTCTTAACAGGGTTTTTGGATAAACTCTGACCGGATTTAAAAGCATCTATAAGTGGGCTGTATTCGGGCTTCGTTTTAATTTTGCTAAATTTGTCAGTTCTCTCTTCGGTGTCTCTGCTCACGTGGTGCGTAGGAAGCTTTTCTGGGATTTTGTGAGCGGTTTCGAATTGGAGCTGCCTCGCTTCCTCGAGCTTAGGTTGCCTCACCGGGTGGGGCTGCCCGCCGGACACGAATACGTACTCCTCGCCATTTCTCGGCTGGGTAATGATTTCCACCTCAGCCTTGCAAGCCACCACCAAACACATCATCGCGAGTCTGAAACCAAACATAACATGACGCCATTAACAAAATTTGAAAGCATTTTCTAAGGGGATACTTTTATCAATCGAAATTTAAAATGTTTATTACAAGAATTCTCCTCAAAATTCAATTCATCGCCGCTTTATTATAAGAATTCTCTTCAAAATTCAATTCATCGCCGCTTTATAATAAGAATTCTCGTCAAAATTCAATTCATCGCCGCTTTATTATAAGAATTCTCTTCAAAATTCAATTCATCGCCGCTTCATAATAAGAATTCTCGTCAAAATTCAATTCATCTCCGCTTTCATTAAAATATATACGCATGTTATCAATCAAATGTTCGAGTGATAATTGTTCTCAATTATTTCTATGTCGAGTTCAATTTGTGTACAAAATACAAAGCGCACATTATGCTACCTATAATTTAATCACTTTCCTTTCTTGGTGTAATTGGCAAGTGCAAATATTTTTTGTGAACTTATCAATTACAAAAAATATCTGCCATCAATGATATAATTCGAATATTTACTAATTAAAATATAAATCTCTTATTCATATTTAACCTCAAATTATTATGCAAAATAAAACTTCGCTATACGCACTTCCACTTTTTCAGGCACGTTGCGTGGTATTATTGAAGGTAAACTGAATAATTTTTATTTTAAAGGCCACGGGCAAGTTATTATTCGTATTAGAAAATAAAAATTCTGTATGATCAAGGTGAAAAACGTTACTGAGCGTGTTTATGCCAATAGGTTATAATTATAAAGAAAGTTGTAAGATTAATTGGTTCTTCTGGTTTAATAGGACGGAGCATTGATCTGATCTGGGAATGTACCGTTAAATGTAAATGTATTTTTTGTGAAATACATCAAGTAAACGTAAAATTATCCTTCAAAATAAGATTTCGGAAAACAAAAAAAAAATAAACTCACTAACTAACTTACTAACAGGGAGTTAATAAACACTGTGTCTTTGCAAACATTCTTCGCCTCTTCCACGTTCATGCATCTCCTCATACATACCCGCCGATTATTTCGACTCCTAACCTGACCGCTTTCAAGTACTTGGCATACCTGATCATGCCAAGTTTTTCTCGGTCTTCCCCTGTTCCTTTTTCTAAATACATCCGCCTCATAAATTTGTTTTACCGTTCTTTCCTCACTCATTCGTTCTACATGTCCAAACACACATCTCAATACACCTATATGAATTCTATCGATAATGCCAATAATAAAAAAATATTTATTTATTTATTTTTATTTATTTAAACTTCATGTACAGAAAATAAAAAGTACATTGGCGGGCTTATTGCTAAAAAGCAATATCTTCCAACCGACCAAAGACGGACTAGTGATATTGATCAAAACGTTTGATACCATATATAGCCGTTTGCAATCAATCAATATATAATAATTTTTATATTCTTCATATTAAATTAAAGTACTTTTTTTTAAAATTATAAATTATTCAAATAAATAGGATGATGGGGAAGGTCAAAATACTTAAAAAAATAAAAAAAACGAAACAAATTTATGAGATGTTTTACGTATTTATAAATTTTATTCGAATAATGTTGTGAAAATTATTATTGGCCTCCGTAGTAAGGCCATATTGCAACGAAATGGGCTGAGAAAAAATTAAAATAAGCTTATTGCGCATGTTTACTATATGCACATAAAAACCTTTTTAGTAGTTAGGTAAAAACAAAACAAAAAAGTCGATTGCTACAATTTGTCGTAGGCGTGGAATGATATTAAAATATTGGTAAATGCATTTTTATATTCACGATACATGATTTTCTACTTTCATTAGAGAAACGAATTAAAACCATCCTACAATTTGATACCTATTTTTAATAATGAGCCGCTTAGGCTCACAGAAATATGTAGTATGAAATTTAAATATTTGTGTAAATAAATTATTTTTTTTAATTAAATTAAAGAATTAAGAAGTCTTACATATAGGTACTAAATCTATACTGTCATATAATCCTAAGAATTTGTTTGTATGAACACGTAAACACTTATACAGGGTGGCGCAAATTTAATAATCTTATTGAAAGGAGTTATAATTTTTTTCAAATGGCGTTGTACGTCGATCATATTTGACATTTGTGAATAAGACAGTTTCAGTATACAAAAAATAGAGTATCGCAAACTTTATCATCCAACTTCGTTATTTAGTAATTTTTTTACTAAGTATGAAAATATGATTTTGAGTGATGGTCATCTTAATTTGGACGTTCACATTTTTTTCTGTTAAGTGGAAAAGATGACATCCGTCAAGTGGCTGCCGTCTGTGTTGGTTCGTATTTGTGCCCGTTTTATCAATTTGTTTGTATACAGCCTCCGTAGTGTAATGGTCAGCACGGTCGGCTACCGTTCTGGAGGTCTCGGGTTCGATTCCCAAGGGGGGTAAAATAAATATAAGTGATTTTATCACTGTCATATTCATTCAATATTACTCTGGACTGGTACCTGAAGCGGAGGGCTGATCACCTTTCCTTCATGTGTAAACGATCAAGATAACACTGCGTTTATATGACGCAGTGCCCTATGCACCATTGGGGTGCGGATAAGGGTTTTATTATTATTATTATTCTATACAGCAGCTGTCTTATTTTCAATGTCAGATATGATTGACGTTCGACGCCGTTTGCAAAAATTAATACATCTTCTCATAGAGTGATTAATTCTGCGCCACCCTGTGAATGGAGACATTTAAAAGCGCAGAGAAGCACAGCTACTGCATGCTGTCCGGAATAAATTTATATAACGTTAAATGTGATATACCACATACTAAAAACACATCGTCCATCGTATATTGAAGAAACACTAAGCTTCATTTGAAAAACAATACTTGAGGATAATCACACTGAAAACTTCAACTTTCATTTCAATAAATTCTCTGTCTGCGATTACCTGGTTTGAACGTACATATATAAACTAAGTAATGAATAATTTAAGATCACTTTCCTTAATATTCTAAATACTGGAAAGTAGATAGTGTATCTATTGTTAAACAGTCTTTATTCTCTGGGCATCGATTGCATATAGTGGTAAACGTTTTAACTAAGTCGTGTAGAAAACTTTAATTTACTTCTAGACTTAAATCTTCACTACAATTAATGGAATCGAAACATTGTACTTGATCACTAGAATTTTCACTAGAGGCATCTATTGGTGAGACGAAGAAGCCCGGTAAATGCGCAGACTTCCATATTCTTCTTCATCATTTGTGTTGAGATGTCAAAGAATAATATGAAAAAATAACTCCTTTAAATGGAGACAATTCAGATTCGTGAACAAGTATCACACACTCAAAATGTTGCAAATCACTTATTGTGTTACACATAATGTTCTACGGCACACTCTTCTCTCATACAGGTAATAAAAATCATAATTCGTCTAATCAATTACCATCTCTTTGTACCACATTAAAGAACAAAAAAATATGGCCTTCCAAACGTTTTTGAACTTTATTTTCAAATAATTAAATATTAATTACGATAGTTTTCCGCTTTTTTGTGCTTTCGGTCATATATATATATTAAATATCAATTAGTTTTTGTCGTTATATCAAGTAATTACTCTCTATTCTCTATATTATGGCATTTTTAAAATAAAAAATTATTTTTTCTGTATGAAAAATTGCGTTTGATCCCTAATGATATTACTGGGATGCGTGTGTTGACGGTTTCTAGCCTAAATTCACAAATAATATATTCAAAAATAAACTCTTGGCGATGTGAAAATGGTATGAAAATTTGATTGAGGCAGGTCGTTTAGCGGTTGATAACTATACCTACGATAGAACCGGCAATTCAACATCAAAATATGTCATCAAATTGTTAATCTTACCAATAGATGTCGCTAGTGAAGTTCTAGTGATTCAAGAATAATGTTTCAAAAATAGGTAATAAATATTTTTTTTTTTTTGAAAAGAATTTGAGTAAGTGTGGTTGTCAATAATGGGTAGAATTGGTGAATGTTACACGTGTGTAAAGTGATAACTTAAACCAGCCTATGACGGTCGTCAGCCCCGTAAATGCCCAGACTTGAATATTTTTCTTCATCTTTGATGAGATATCAAAAAATAACATCAAAATAATTGAAAAGTTTTAAAATAATTAACATTTTGTGCCAATACAAAAGTAATAAATTATGTCCCTCTTGAAAGATTTATAGTAAGTATATGCTTTTGTAAGGAGAATACATAATACATGGTAGGTATGGTATACACTGAAATCAAGTACGTAAGATCATTGTCCGACCTTCGAGTCTGATTTTCACCATATTTTTTGTAACTTATTCATGCAAAATGGTCAAGTGAAAATAACTTCTGAGTAGAGAAAACCCCGCATCGCCTCCATAGTGAAATGGTCAGCACGCTTAGCTATCGTACTGGAGGTTCCGCGTTCGATTCCCAGGGAGGAGTCAAAAAATAAAAGCGATATTTCACTCTAATATTTTTTCAATATTTCCCTGGAGTGGTACCTGAAACGAAGGGCTGATCACCTTTCACATCATTTTGTTTTAAGTATCCTAAAAACATAATAATTAAAAATACTTAAAATACCCATCAAATGACAAAACCTCGGCAATGATTTCGCGGACCATATCGATATCTGGAATATCTCACTTCCTAACTTCTTCTTTTCCGTCTTATTCCAGAGAAGAAGAAGTTAGGAAGTGAGAAGAAGTCCTAACTATAAAGCAATAATAATAAAAATATTTCAGGCTAATGCAAAAATCCTTTTTTTTATGTTCATCCTGGTTTAGAGGACTTTTCGAACCGATAATATAAAGAGAAAATGTATTATTTTATTATAAAGTATACATGTAATGTAAAATTGGCTGGGGCCGTTGATAAAGAATTTTTTTTAGAAAAACAAGCGTTACCCTGACTTGGTACAATTTTTTTTCTTCTTACATTTATTGAACAAAGTTGCAGTCATCTCAGGATGCCTGAAAAATGCTCTATGGAAAAACCTTGAGATGAAATAATATAAGATATAAAACTTGTGTCCGACCCATCATGACGTATGGAATCGAAAGTAGAACAGACACCACTGCCACAAAAAACGCGCTTAGAGAGTCAGAAACGAAGACTCTAAGAAGCATAACAGGCAAGAGTCTTCGAGATAGAATCAGAAATGCCAGGATCAGATGTCGTTAGGTGGGGAAGGCAACGAAGGAGACAGTGGTATGCGCATGTGAGGAGAACGGAACCATTCAGACTCCCCCACATCACACTGTACGGCCAACCCCATGGTAGACGACTCCCGGGCAGACCACCAAAGAGATGGGTCGATAGCTGGGAATCAACGTCGCAGGAGGCTAATCCATCTTAAAAACAGGCCGCAAGGCCTATAAAATTAATAATACGAAAAAGAACATTCATTAACGATAGGGGTTGCAAAAAATTTAAATAAACACCATCCTTCTTTTACTGCCTGTTAAAAAGCAATTACGATCAACCATTTCTATTGTGCAAAAACTTTTGGAATTTTATATCAGGTAACATATAATTAATGTGTATTTATGTAACAAGCATACTTATGATTCATTAATGGGCTTATGTTATCACCCATACACGTATTTTGTCACTTTTTTATTCACACATTTAAGTATCAAGTTAACCTCAAAATTAATATATTTAAATTACTTCAGAATAAATTATAAATAAGTACTTATATATTGCATTTTTTTTCAAAGAAATTTGATTTGTTTCCTGAAACTGTAAAACAAGTAAATTGTAAAAGGCTTTATTACATATATATGTATATATATGTAATAAAATAACTAGGTACCTACCTATACATTTTATTAAGTACTTACAAAAAGTACCTACATAAAACAGTTCTACCACCAGATGCCGCATGCGTCGCTCAGAATAAAACAAAAGACTTCCGATAATATTATTAACTGTCAGAATCAGATAGATAGATAGATAGATATAAAAATTATTATAAAGATTAATTAAGAATAAACTTTTATTGTCGTTTCTTTAATTAAAAAGCAACACATTGTTTATTTTATTATTATACACCCACTTAACATATTATTTACACTTAATTTTCAAAAGGAAAATATTACCACGTTATATATATATATATATATATATATATATATATATTATATATATATATATATATATATATATATATATATATATATATATATTTATATATATATATATATATATATATATATATATATATATATATATATATATTTATATATATATATATATACATATATAATACAGGTCCCAGCAATAAATCCCTGAGAAACACTAATTACATATTTATTGGTTTTGACATTGACTTCTATTTACTGAGATTTACATTTAAACCATAATATATTATCATAAAAAGAAATAAATATCGGTTTATTTGATGTTAATTAATTAAATTGTGAAGAAATTGTCAAACAATGATGTCATTTGCAGTTATGACCCTTAGTTCCAGCTGTGTATGATAATTTCGATTATTAACTTTTTCGTAAAATCCTCTTTTACATATTTTCATACGATCATCTCTCACATACAATATTATGCTTGCCACAGACTGGTTTGACATTTAAGTAACATAACAATATTCTGATGAAATAGTTCGAAATGATCGGCTATGGGAAAGATATTACTTTTGAAAAAAACTACAGTTTCAGAGGTCGGCATAACGCAGTGTACATGTATTTATATATATATATATATATATATATATATATATATATATATATATATATATATATATATATATATATATATATATATATATATATATATATATATATATATATATATATATATATATATATATATATATATATATATATATATATATATATATATATATATACACATATTTATACCATATATCATACACCATACACAAAAGCATACATCGCAAATAGCACTTTTTCCTGAGGTAGGAAACAATCCAAGGCGACAAGAAAAGTCAAGACCAGTCGACATTAATCCTCGATAGGTGAATGATATGGTTAATGGCGACCACACCTAACCTAGCCCAGTCGCCGTGTACCACGAGAATGGAATTAATTAATGGTAATGTCATGTGGTGTGTCACAAAGTAACAATCAGTGAAATGACTTTCAGCTGACTGATATTTGTAATTTAATGTTTTGGGTAAACGGTAATAATTTTATATAAATGTAAAATAAATAATGATCATGTACGTATGTACATAAATGTAAAAAAACGCATACATAAATAAAATAAATAAAAATATTAATTAAATGACAAACAAAGATCAATGGTTGCCCCCAACGACTACAATTGATGTACTTAATTAATTCAATTTCAAATGAATAAAACATAGCGACTGGCCTACGCTTGTAGTGTAATAAGACATTTCCCAATCATCTGTGCAAGTACTGGTACGCAAAACACATACATAGTTCATGCAACACGGTTCACCTTCATCTCGACAAAACAGTGAATGAGGAAAAGGTGAGGCGATTGTATTGTAATAGACTGTTAGGTACTTAAACCTCATTCTCTTGCTATTAATTCTCTCGGCTAATGCCATAATACTTCCATTGTAACTAAGCCTTATAGACAATTGTTTTTGTATATGGTGTTTAAATTTTATTAAACAAGAAAAATCTATTGGGGTCTTTTGGTAAAAAACAATACAATGTGATTTGCAACGCTGGAATATATATTTTTAATGAAAAAATAATATATTACGTATAAAACTCTTATAAAACTGTGAATAGAATACTCTATCTCTAGACTCCTAGTGTAATTCTCACAATTTAATGATTGCAACGAAATTCAATATACAAATATAAACTCTATATATATATATATATATATATATATAAAAACAATATATATGTATGTATGAGTATATGTGCAATAAAGAACTACCTCTGAAAAAAGTCGCATTGAACATTGTTCAGTTTACTTAATTTTGACACAATTACTTTTTATGTTACAATTAACGAAGTTTTGTAAAGAAATCATTACCAAATATTGCTACTTTTATGAAAACATCGAATGGGAAATAGTTTTGCAAGTAAAAAAAAATATTGTGGCAAAAGTCTGCTTGATAGGAATTTAATTCTAAAAATGGCAATAACAGAACGTGATTAACCTCTACAAAAAAACCTAACATTTCTAGGGCTTTTTTTATTTCCTGTAGTTGAAAACAAATCAATAGATTTCTGGAAATGTGAGCATCATTTTATTCTTAAATTGAGACATAGAACTTAGTCTTCTAGATAACTTATTTTTTTCTTTTAAACTGCGTTATTAAAAAAAAACGATAATAATTTTCACTTACTTTTACATGTCCGTATTGTTTAGTGCGTTGAGTAACGTATTATACAGGTATGTGAAATTTCCTTCCAATCCCGATAATCCCGATCTTGAAAACTTGAGATTCTGGGATTTTCAGATATGAAAATCGTTCAGGATCCCGGATTTGTGTTTTCTTGTCATAAAAAGAGAGGTGTTATTACACCTGAAGAAAGATATTTTATGAATGATCGCAGAAAATCAGCAGATATGATCTTCTTTTATAGATTGTTAGACTCATACATTGATTCGCTGGAGTTGCTGGAACGTAAAAGTTTCAGATCACCAGGACAACTGACACCTTAGCGCACCCCGCGAGTAGAACAAACTCTAAACAAGGTTCCTTTATTTACCGTTCATTAAAATTAGTCGACGATGAATATGTGAATTAAATTAAATTAAATCTACTAGACATGGTCAGCACTGAGATCGCGTACATAGTTAGTCGATATACATATCGTGATGTGTCCCAATTTTCACATAATTTGTCTTGGCTTTGATCATTCCTTTTTCCTCCTTTCCCCTTTTCCTCCCTCCCGTCCCTCTTCCAGGTATTTATATTAAATTACATATGTGAAATTTGGTAAATGGATGATACAAATACCTGTTTTTGTTACTCACTAATATAAATGCATTTATGTAACTGTCATGTAAAATTTCCAAATAAAATAAAATACAAATAACCCATCATGGAGCAATAACCATCACTGTGGAGTCCTTGGAAATGTAATAGTATGTTTTATATGTTTCTTTTTCGTATTATCAAGGCTGATTAGATGTTTTACGAGTGAGTAATTCATGTTCATCCAGTAATTATGAAATTACTTCGTGTAAGCCACCCACAGCGAGTTCCCTGGCATAGAAAGATTTATGGAAATGTGTGGCAACAAAATGTCGTAGGTGAATTATTCATAGTTGCAATGTCACATGTCAACTCAGGCTAAATCATTTTACTGTTTTGAAAATCTTTAATTTATTACAATTTGTCATAATTTCAATGAAATTCTAAAAGAAGGCGTGGAATAATTTCCAATTTTTTAAATGTAATAAAAAATAAGTAAATTATATTGTAAAGTATCTCTCCACTTTTAAAAGAATATAACATATTTTAACAAGCTTTTCATTAGTCAGACTATCGAGTGTCGACCCATCACCAAAAAATGACCGCAATATTTACTTTCTTCCATGCTTTGAATCGATATGAAATATACTTAATTATTTCGATTTGATTTTTAATGACTAAAATTATCGAGGTAGTGATAGAAAAAATATCGCGAAAACCCCGATTCACAAATACACTGAAACGTCAATCCTAGGCTTGCCAACGTACTTTCGTTGTTTGATACAAGCCAAAATAGATTTATTAATATTTTGGTGTTATAAGTATATCCATTATATTTTTGTTTGTATTGATCGGCAAATATTATAAAATTACTTATATTTTTTATGATTTGTCATTTAACATAATAATATCAAGAAATAAAAACCCTTACCGCACCCCAATGGTGCATAGGGCACTGCTTCATTTATGCAGTGTTATCTTGATCGTTTCCACATGAAGGAAAGGTGATCAGCCCTCCGTTTCAGGTACCAGTCCAGGGTAATATTTAATAAATATCGTAGTGAAAAAATCACTTATATTTATTTGACCTCCCTGGGAATCGAACCCGGGACCTCTCGAACGGTAGCCGAGCGTGCTGACCATTACACTACGGAGGCGGACAAGACTTCATTTAACATAAACGAGTATAAAAAGTTTACTATTATTATTATTAAATTCCTTCTTGGGTTTAAGGTTAGTTAGTATTTAGTAATTCTAAATGAAATTAAGAAAACTCATATTATATATATATATATATATATATATATATATATATATATATATATATATATATATATATATATATATATATATATATATATTTTTTTTTAATAAAAAAGCTTCTTTACATCTCACCAATAGATGTCTCTAGTGAAGTTCTAGTGATTCAAGAACAAGGTTTCTAAATTGGTTCATATATAAAGAACTTCCAAGAATTTGAGTAGTGTGGTTGTCAATAATGGGTAGAATTGGTGAATTTTACACGTGTGTAAAGTGATCACTTAAACCAGCCTATGACGGTCGTCAGCCCCGTAAATGCCCAGACTTCCATATTCTTCTTCATCTTTGATGAGATGTCAAAAAATTATATGAAAATAACTCCTGTAATTGGAGATAATCCAGATTTTGTGAACAAGTATTTGGACACACTCAAAATGTTGTTAAGAAAACTCCATACCGTTGTTTGTAATAATACACAACTACTAAACATCATTATGGTTACGTGTTATTTAACAGCGACAGATTCGGTTGTATTTGCACAACGAACTCACCCGATTACACCGTAAAATTATTGTAAGTACCTACATATTTATGTGTTGCGGTCTAATGTAATAGCCAAAAATAATAGGAAGTACATTCATGAATGAATATGCGCATACAGTAGCCTTCTACTGGCGTTTAAAATTTTGAAACGAATTTAACAAGTATTATTTATAACGCCTACTAATAAATTCATAAGTGTACTAGGAAATGATTTTTTGTTAAATTAAATTGAATTTAAATTTTAACTAGAATTTAAATAGAATAGTCAATATTGTGTAGTTTAGCAATTATATCTCTAAGTTTAATATCTGTATCTATAAGTATTCACTGTGTTCAGTGATATCGTCAAATAACGTAATATCGGTATATTAGTTCATTGTTCAAATCGGGTCTAAAGGCATTATATCTAGTAATAATCGGGTAAACCTTATGAAGCATTTGTTTGTTCTGACTAAATCGTAATCATTGAGCATTGTCAATTATTACGTACATAAATTGAACCCACACCTTTTTTACAACTCAAGTAAGAGTGGTGCAATACTAATATTGTTCCCGCTGTAATGTATTGTATTGAAATATCCGTACGCTGACAGGGTAAGCCGATCGGTGAAACAGTCTGAGAATACTATGACGAAGAGCTGGTTAGACATCTCTCGTGTGAAAACACTTTTTCGGAGGTGTGCTTGCTCAATGCCCCGCGCCATTACGTTGCAATTGCACTCAAAAACAGTAGCTGCATACCTTCGGCATTCCTATCGAAGCACGCAGAGCGTGGCTCGATATTAGGAAGCTGGCCCATTTACCGACTACGCATACTATCCACGTAAAACTGAACTGGCTAGACGAGAATAATGCCCTCGAGTTTGAATCGGTTTTCGCAGACGTACTTGAATGTCTGGCTGGTGCGGTGTTTGGTCGTCACTTTCACGACATTTGCGGGCAGGATGGAGACACGAAATTATGCGCGAATCGCTTTTTGCTGCCGATTAGATAAAAAGCTGTAAAGATTTCCTTAAATTGAGGAATGTGTATGCGGCGATTACTAGGTAAAGTGGCTGAAATGTAGATACGGGCACGTAAAGTTCAGAGAACCGACTCGATCCAACTCACATCCGCATACAAACGCCAACGAAAGCACCGAGAGTTAACCTACCGACGCGACGGCGATACACAGTTACAGGTGTGTGAGTATACCTAGCCCGATAAGCAACTTTTCGTCATCTTATTAACACATCTGCACGACCAAGCCACTTTCATTTTCCATACTTATACGTGTATGATTTGAAAGTATTTTCTGGTTTGACCTAGACATTCTTTTGTATGGGAGATAAATTATCACCAAATTAAAAAGTTGTCTGATATTTAAGTTACAAGTTGATATGCGGTCTCGATATAGAAGTTTTCTTATTTAGTTGTGACTTATTTGCAGCTTCTTCTATAACAAATATCTACGGTGACTCGATAGTAGCTGTATTTATCTTTCCCGTAAAATAATAATACTTATAAAATAAAATAACAACCTTGTAGTTTTTTTTACATTAATTTTATTTAATATATTATTAGATTAAAACCAATATTTTTAGCTTTTCCACTTTATTTTTATTTGACCAGCGACCGGGTTTCCCGGGAAATAAAATAAAGTGGAAAAGCTAAAAATATTGGTTTTAATCTAATAATATATTAAAAATGCAATTCCATCACGAAGTGTCAGTAGATAATATAAATCTATTAATTTTATTTAACCGGGTTTTGTCGAAACCGACATCATCAGACTGGTGACCAGTCTGCTGATGTCGGTTAAGACAAAACCCTGTTGCTGGTGAAATAAAATTAATATGGAAAGAAACTACGTAGTTATTTTTTTAGTCTTTAAAATGCAGTTCCACCAAGAAATGTCAGTACAAAACTTAAATCTAATAAAATTATAAAAGAAAAACACCTGTTTTTTACCACTTAAGTTTATTTTATTATAACGACTAGTTTCGGAAGCTATGCTTCCATCTTCAGGTTTGAATATAAACATGATAATAAAATAAATTCAAGTGGTAAAAAAACAAGTGTATTTCTTTTACAATTTCATCATGCCTTACCACAAAGTGCATGCCGAAACAATAAATTAAATCTTATAAAAAGATTTAATCTAAAAGGTGAATTGGTACAATTATTTAAGGTTTTATGCGGTAAAGGAGATAAATTTGTGATTCAATGTGTTAAAAATCTAACACCTATATTATTTGCTTCTTAGAAGTTTTTTTCTAACCCAATTACTAAATTTGATACCGGCTGCAGTAAATGTGTTGATAAAGAAAATATATTGAGATTAAATTACCAATTGAATAAAAACAAACGCAATCACATAATAACTGTCTATTGTCCAATATACGTAGTTGAGTGTCTAGTTGCTATTCGTGTCGTGGGATAAATATTGCAAATGCAAGACCTTACAAACATTTTACAAGATTTTTACTAATTAATTCCTCAGTCGCTTTGCAGTAATGTGTATACATTTTTAAAATGAAAGTTCTTAGGCGGCGATTCGATAATCGAACGAGAATTGAGATAAATTTCAAGGACGCGTCACTTTTATTAGGCACATTTCGTTACATGAGAGAGAAGGATAAAGATACTTTTTGAGATTCCATGGGAACAAAAGAGAGCGACGTACGAGTGTTAACAAAGCGGCTAATTTAAACTATGTTTCACATACGATGTTTGATGACGATATTGAATGCATCGAAACACGTGTTGGAGTTTTTAAACAAATTTTATAATGTTGCAACAACTAAATGTGACATTGGTAAAATCGGTGTTTTTAGATATTAAATAATTTCCGATAAGATAAAAATTATAATTATATAACGACTATGTAATCTTTTCCACATAATATTTTTTGACCAGCAATTTGGTTTCATCGTAACCGACATCATCAGACTGGTCAGACCATGATTTTATATCATTTTTGTGACAAAATGAATTTAAATTGAATGAGTCTTAGTATTGTATTACAGTAATAATTACATGTACCTAAGTTATGGTAAAGGTTTTAGGCATGATTTGATATAAATATGTAAGAAATGGATTTTGATGAATTTTGTCTAGCTTCACACTAGTCTGATGATGTCGGTTACGACGAAACCCGGTTGCTGGTCAAATAAAATTCATGTGGAAAAATTACATAGTTGTTATTTTATTATATAAAATGCAGTTCCACCAAGAAATGTTAGTAAAAACTTTAATCTAGATAAATATTAGTATGAAATACGTAGCTGTAGGTTATACATACTACAAGTTGATAATTTTGTATCACTTCATAAGTAGAATAGCTAAGGAAATAACATAATCCGGATAGAAAGTCCAATTCGCTTACATTTGACTCTCAAACGATAGCTACATAATTATATTATATGTATGTATGTATGTATAAAGTACGTATTTATAAATATGTATATATTTATATATATATATATATATATATATATATATATATATATATATATATATATATAAATATATCTATATATATATATATATATATATATATATATATATATATATATATATATATATATATATATACATATATATATATTTATATCTATATATATATATATATATAAATACATACATAAATACATATGTAAATACATATATAAAACCCCCTTATGACAGTGAGATAGTTCCACGTTAAAGGGAGTTAATGTTTTAAATTGTATTATTACATTTTAACTAGCGGATAAGGCTGAAATGAGTCATTATAAAATTAAAATACGAACTAAAAACATTTACCCCTTATGACCTTCCCTCTCATAACGCAGTACCTATCTCAACGTTATAGGGGGTTCACTGTACATAAATATAACATTAAAATGCGTGTGTATTATTAAAAAGAGGTGAACAGTGTTAATTAAATCGTTACTACACGAAGTCTTCTTCTAACCCTTTTCCGCACCAAACGCAGTGTTATTATTGACTGTGACCAGTCCAGGGTAATGTAAAATACATATTGGAATGTAAAATCGCTAATATTTATTTTCACCCCGCCCGCGCCCTGGGAATCGGACCCTGGACTCCAGCATATGTAGCCAAGCGTGCTGACCATCACACTACGGAGGCGGACAAGAAGGCTAGTCCTTATTAACTTTCCTATCAACTCGTCAAAATACATAAATTACGACGAACTGGAAAACGAGTGCAGATTTTAATGGCGACCAGTGTAATTAACAAATTATTTTCCGGTACAATTAGTCTACATCGTTGGATTTCTTTAGAGATATAATCATTGGTCATCGTTTTATTAATTATTACAATGACTGTTGATCTAGTTTACCTTGACAAGCGGTTACCTACACTCACTCGCATGTAGGTAGTCGAATTATCGACGATAAAATAATTGGTTACTTGGCATTTAATACATTTTAACCTGTCCGGGAGTATGGCCGTACATGTACGGCCATACCAAACTTTTCTCAAAGTAGTTTGGACGTACATGTACGGCCGATACAAAATATGATTTATGACACGATTTATATCAAAACATGTTAAAAACATGATTTATCGGTATTTCGATAATTTTGATATAAATCATGTTTACTGGGGTAAATATCTTTGTTTATTCAAGAAAACATGTTGCTTATAGCATCGACTATAATATAAAAATTTAAAAGTAAAAAAAAAGCACAAAAACAAATTCACTCCTCAGATACAGTTTTGTCCGGAGAAACTCACACCCAGACAGGTTAAGGGACCGCAGCCTACAGCTAAGTAGTAAAATTACAATTTCATTAGTTGGTTCGGTAGTCAATTTGTAGTTAAATCTATCAAATTTTAATTTATGTTTTACTTACTACTGGTATTTACTAAGTAAAACTTAAATTAAAAAAAGTAAAATTACATTTTGAAGTGCTCATTATAAACTTTATAAAATTAAACAACTTGGTTTTACCCACTTTTTCATTATTATTAGTACACTTTAACCTACCGGTTTCAACAAGAAGCTTGTCATCACCAGGGTTTATTAAATTCTAAAACATTAAAAACATTAAAATACGCATAATTAATTACATTTCATTACCAAAAACTTCCACACACTCCATAAAAAATGTAAGGGTAAGGGAATGTAATTAATTATCTTACGTATTAATGAGTATTTTAATGTTTTTTTATTATTTTTTAGTATTTAATAAACATTTGATGACAAGGTTCTTGTTGAAACCGGTAGGTTAAAGTGTACTAATAATAAAAAAAGTGGTTAAAACAAAGTTTTTTAATTTTATAAAGTTCATAAAATGTGCCACAAAGTATCTGCGAAAACATTCGAGAACTGTTCATTATAACAAGATAACTACCCCTTTTTTCTATGTATTGTTGCTACGCACATTAGGGATTGCATATGCACATATATTGTTTAATCATGGAATTGTATGCGTCTTTATTGCAAACGCGCTTGGAATTTCAATCAGAATCACAGAGAGAGTGCCATTGTATAAGTAATGAAAATGCATATAATAAATAGACAGGTACTTGTAAATGTCAGTTTTTTTTTAATAGGCACTTTCGTATAATTTAGAAAACACGAACATAATAACAGTTTTGTTAATTGATGGGTCGATTTTTATTAGGTATGCCAACCGTTTAATAAAATAAGAAATGTATTTAAGTGTTTTATACAAAACTGGTCCAGTAAATATTGGTTACGAAGTAGACCCAAAAACGCAGTTGAAAATTGGCCAAAAAAATAATACTGAAAAACAATTTATTTCATATTCTAAAAATATTTTAACATGCGCATTCATGCAGGGGCGTACATTCAATATAGGCAGAAAAGCAGTGCCTATCCTAATTTACCCACTCGCGTGACATATAAAAACGCAACCAGTACCTACCCTACCTTACTCAGTAGTACCAAATTACCTTACTACCTACCCTAGAGAATAGTACCTGTTTTACCTTACTGCTTACAACCTACCTCTACTGCCTACCCTAGTAAGTAGTACCTAGCTTACCTTACTACCTACCTCTACTGCCTACCCTAGCAAGTAGTGCTTAGCTTACCTTACTACCTACCTCTACTGCCTACCCTAGCAAGTAATACCTAGCTTACCTTACTACCTACCTCTACTGCCTACCCTAGTAAGTAATACCCAGCTTACCTTACTACCTACCTCTACTGCCTACCCTAGCAAGTAAAACTCAGCTTACTTTACTACCTACCTCTACTGCTTACCCTAGCAAGTAGTAACCCAGCTTACCTTACGACCTACCTCTACTGCCTACCCAAGCTTACCTAACTACCTACCTCTAACCTACCCCAATTAATTCTTGAAGTTGACAGAAAGATGGAAGAAAGTCATTTAAAGTAATTAAAATTATGTATGTAATTAACTAAATTAGTAAAGTATATGCGAAGAATTTTTTTCTTATTGAAAAAATATAATACAACGTTACTTGTGAATTTACCTAATAAATGATTGATACGCATTTGAGTTTCTACATGAAATTACATTATTGATCATGAAATAATTTAACAACATTTTGAGTGTATAAATACTTGTTCACAAATCTGTATTATCTCCAAGGGACTGTAGTTACCAATAGTTAGAGATATTATTAATGATCTTGATAACAATGCATTTGACTACAGGGTGGCGCAAATTTGATCACCCTATCGGAAGATGGGATAATTTTTTCAAATAGCGTTGTATGTCAATTATATTTGACATTTGTAATCTCCACAACTGCACAATATTTAAAAAAAAAATCAAGCACAAGTGCGTATTTAACACTTTTATCATACGGATATCATCTTTTTTACTAAACAAAAAACAATTGTAAAGGTTTAAATAAAGATTTTCTTAACTCATTTTTTTTAAATTTAGTTAAAATGTTGTTTAAAAACAAAATTGGATGATTAATTTTGCGCCACTTTAAGTTTGTTTTTATACTGCAGCTGTCTGTGTTGTTACAAATATCAAATTTGATTAACATATGATGGCATTTTTCAAAAATTATAATATCTTCCCATTTTTTGACATCTCATCGAAGAAGAATATGGAAGTCAGGGCATTTGCGGGGCAGACGACCGTCAAAGGCTGGTTTAAGTGATCATTTTACACACGAAGATAATCCAGATATGGACACACTCAAAATGTTGTAAATAATATCTTCCCATAGGGTGATTAATACCCATGGTAGACGACTCCCGGGCAGACCCCCAAAGAAATGGGTCGATAGCTGGGAATCGACATCGCAGGAGGCTAATCCCTCTTAAAAACAGGCCACAAGGCCTACAAGATGAAGAAGAAGAAGAAGAATTGTGGTTAACTTTGCGCCAGCCTGTATTTAAAAAAAACTCGAATATGATATTACTTTCACGAATCTTTATATCGCTCACTCCTTTCAAGAACATCATAAATCAAAATTGCACAGCATGTTTTCGGAATGTCCAGAAAATGTACTATATCCCAGCAAAAGTGACATATTTTAAACTTAATATTTACCCGCTACAGGGCAGAAAGTGCTGTTTTTGCATTTCGAAGAAAAGGTATTGTTTAATTATTTTTTTAAATATATAAATATATAGAAAAAACCTTCAGGTTTTACCTAAAAATATCTGTTGCACAGTAAGTTCAATAAGTGGCTTGATATTTATTTTTAATTAATGTTTTACTTAGTAAATACCACTATTTCTTAAAATCTACTGTGACACAATCATTTTCAAACACCGTATATGCGGATGATGCGGAATGCATCGAAACACGTGTCACAGTAGATTTTAAGAAATAGTGGTATTTACTAAGTAAAACGTTAATTAAAAATGGATAGATTTTACGAATCAATTAATGAAAACATTGTATTATATTTTTAAACTTTAAAAACGTTCTCCTGAAAAATAATTTTTATTTTATTTATGACGTTCTTGAAAGTAGTGAGCGATATGTTAAACCCCTATGCACGTATGATCATCAACCTCGAGTATTGTGAATGCAAACAACGTAAGGCATCTTCAAACATGTATTTACCGTCGTAATGAGATTCAATTGTGCGTGTTGAATATTCAATGTGAACGTTTTTAAACTACAACATACCTACGCATAGCTTCTCGGAGATTATTTTTTTATCTATGCAGCGAATGCAAAAGAGATCATTGGTATGCATTCAAATTTATCACTATTCAAATGCACTTTTTTAAAGAGGTATGAGAACGTAATATTATAATATTTGAGTATTCTGTGTCCGCCTTCGTAGCAAGTATGGTTACCCCAATGTTCCGCGATCTTGTACCTACTAACGGGTAATCACAAGAACTTACATTTTTAATACGGATTAGGCCCAAGCTGGTTTAGAGATCGAAATTAAGTTTCTTGTATGTTTTCCGCAGATACTTTGTGGCACATTTTGTAAACTTTATTAAATTAATTAACTTTGTTTTCACAATTAAAACAATTTAACCTACCGGTTTCGACAATACCTTGTCATCATCAGGGCTTATTTTAAATCAAAAACATTAAAATACTCTCACCAAAAACTTCCACACACTCCATAAAAACCCTAAATGTTATTGTTATTATTCATTGCAATGAACTTGACTTTCTCTAAATCCAGGTAAAATTTTTTGAAATAGATTTTTTTAAACACCTTTTTTGCATTGAAAAAATAAGTTTTTCTCCGAAACGATTATATGGTTTTAAAAAGAAAAAAGTTTTTAAAAGGTAAGGAGGTAATTTTTGTTTCTATATATGTATTAAAAAAAAAACAGATAAACATTCTTTAAAATAAAATCGGTCGTGAAGAGCTGTGCGACCTCTACAAATTCGGCCGGTGATGGAATGCTGTGTTTGCGAAAAAAGCCTTAATGATGTGGATACAAAAAAAAACTAAAATCAGTGTTTCCATTCTTTCACGTTTTTTCATCATTGTCTTCTTTTCTTCTGGAGTCTGTCCAATCAATTAAGGTCAGCCTCCATTCTGGAGTTCCGGTCCTCTCCTTCACGTTGAAGATCCAGGACTTTCTATTTCTATTTCCATTTACGCTTCATCTACCCTCCACTATCTCCATCTTTATTCCTGGTATCGGTCACGTCTCGCAATTTTTCTTACGAATCCTGGCAGTTGATTTTTCTTAGCGATGGTCAGTAATTAACGAGTTTTCCAACTCTACCACCTCATCATTGAATCCTCATCATCCTTCGGTCCATCCAAAATATCCGATATCTGTGCTAGAGCTACATTATTTATGTGTTTCTTTTCAAGATAGTTCAGGCCACAAATCCATCCCTAAATTATTATTTGCCAAATGTATGGTTTTATGACTCATCATCTAAATTCTGATTACTACTGAATTCCTGATTACTTAAAATAATTTATAATGGAAACGTTACATTTTGGTGAGGACCACCACAGTTATTTTTGACATGTCGCTTACTCCTTTCAAGAACGTCATACATCGAAAATCGTCAATTTTCAGTTGTGCGTGTTTTCGGAATGCCTACAAAATGTACTATTTCTCAGCCAAGGCGGCATATTTTTAGCTTAATATTTATACGCTACAGGGCAGAAAATGTTGTTTTTGCATTTTGAAGAAAAGATATTGTCTAATAATTTTTTTAAATAAACAATTTTTTTTCAAATGGAGAAAAAACCCTCAGATTGTACCTAAAAAGATCTGTTGCACACTAAAAAGTTCAATAAGTGGCTTGATATTTATTTTTAATACATTGTGTTATATTTTTAAACTTTAAAAACGTTCTCCTGAATAATCAAGTGTTTTGATTTATGACGTTCTTGAAAGGAGTGAGCGATGTATCACTCAATTTTGGGTGTTTTGCCAAAAAAACATTTACTTAAAGTACTTACTTACGAGACGATATATCAACTGTACAAAACTACGACCAGTGGGTATTTTACTAGGCCTATTAGTGATATCAAATATCGAATTTTCTCTTCATTTTCGCATTATTTTTGTAAATGATAAAAATATAAATATTTACGTTTTTTAAGTAAAAAAAAAAAAAAAATGCTCGAATGATAAAACGGTTCTGGTCCATCGCATTCCTGGAGCAGGGCCGGGCCGGGTGTCGCAACGCCCTCGCCTCGTGTCTCTACCACTCTCACCGGTGACGCGGCCACCCAAGGTCACGTGCATCGCGTCCAGGCTCGAGAAGAGAGATTTTGAATACATTTTCTTATTTTCACCTCTCTGGTTACGTCATGGGCCCGAGTAGCACAATAACAAGTGAACATACGAGTATTTCCCCGCCTGGCCGCAGAGAAAGTGATTGCTGAAAAACTGCACACATATCGCACATCTACTAGAATACTGGCGTCGTAAGCCGGAATACCTGATTTTGCGCTCCTAATAAACATAAGAATTCGTTTATCGTCTGAGTTTCTTCTTCTTCTTCTTATTCTTCTTCTTCTTCTTAACCTTCTTCTTGGTGTAGGCTTTGTGGCCTGTTTTTAAGAGGGATTAGCCTCGTGCGAGGTCGATTCCCAGCTGTCAATCCCTCTCTTCGTCTACATCTTCAATCGTCTACCTTGGTGTTGGCCGTACAGTGCGATGTGGGGGAGTCTGAATGATTCTTTTCTCCTCCCATGTGCATACCATTGTCTCCTTCGTTGCCTTCCCCACCTAACGACATCTTCGATCTCGCATATTACCCTTATCCTGGCGTTTTTTTATTCTATCTCGTAGACTCTTGCCTGATATGCTTCTTAGAGTCTTCAATTTAATTTTATTCGTCTAGATTTAAATAGTAAAATGTTACCTGGGTTTAAAGAAAGGTAACGAGAAAAAAATATCGATTGTAGTTTCGGATTTTGGTGTTGATTCGTTGGATCTGTTTAAACACAATGATAAATATAACTTACACAACGCGTGGTATCTCTCTGTTCATATATAGCGTCTAACGTTTACATCTACAACACGCGCATGTGCGTCACTATCGTTGTGTTAACGTCGCTCTCCAAGCATAGTATCGAGAGTTTTCTCTCTAAGTTATATCTTTCTTCTCTCCCATGTAAAGAAATGTGCCTGAAACGTGACGCGTCTTTGAAAATTAACTCTCCATTCTCGTTCAATTAAAAAATATACAATTACAGACAGCAAGTGTCTTGTTTGATGTAACTCCGGTGTGAACTACTAGTCTTTACTTTGCGTTCAAGTGCAAAATTGTCAAAAATATCCAAACAATAAATTTCTATCGTGTAAGGTGACCTATCTTTGAAGTTTCAAAGAAGAAATATTACTCTCTTTGTAAAAAACCATTTGAACTTTATTTTGGGTGTTATATCCGTGATCAGGACTAATCTTTATTGTGTCTTGTGTAACATTACTTAGTGGTTGGCTTAAGTGCTCAGGCTGCATGGAGGTCTTTTAAAAATGTCGTAACTGAATTTCTCGGCAATATAACTTGGAACAATTGAGAACTAGTTTGAGAGCTACTTAAAAATTATAAAGCTTTTTTCTTAAAAAATACATTTTCTGATTTCACACTTGGACTTTTATCCTGAAAATCTCGGCGCTGTGAGCTATGAACACGGTGAGAGATTCCTTCAAAATATTTCAATAATGGCTCAACGTCAACAGAAAAAATGGAATTCAAATACCATGTGTTTGCAGACTATTGCTGAACACTAAAAAGGAATAATTCTCAATCAAAATATTGTAAAAACTTGTTAAATACAATATCTTGACTTAAATTAATACATACAAGTAAATTAAACCACTTTCTGATCGTTTTAATTTTCCGTATAAGCAAAAAAAAAAAAAAAACAATTAAATACGATTCTAATTAATTTGATAGACAAATTTTAATAGCAATCAACACGTTGGTTGCTCAATACACAACGCATCAATGATATCTCGATAGCTAACATATAATAGATTAACAGCAAAAGGATTAATTTTTTAAGTATTTCGTTATTGTAAAAATTTTTCATGAAATTTAATTTAAGAATTTACCTATCAGTACATAATTAACAATAGATGATACTACATATCTTAACATTCAGAAAGACTTTATTTTCGTATACTTATAAGTTGTTCTCCGTATTTCATAAGACAACGTAAAATTAGGAATCCATACTATCAGTGGCGTTCATTTATAGGCACATAAGCAGCGCCTACCATAATTAATGGAAAAAATTGTGATTATATTTATGATTTAAAAAAAAGATTAAAAGAGCGAAAAAACAAGTATTATCGCAGAAAAAATATGTAATAATGTGATAATAATAATAATAATTAATAATTTTTTTTTAAATAAACCACAAGTTTTCTCGGTTATTTCTCTGCGACAAAACACGCATTATCAGTTATGACAGATAAGTTTTAAAAAAATAATAAAACGGTGTTTTTCCTACCCTGATCAAAACTCTATACGATCATATACTAATAAGTTATTTTTGAAAATACATTGGATGGATTTAAAAAAGAATATTTTTTGTTAAGATTCTGCATTCATGGAGGTGTATTTAAATGCCTAAACACTATCTGGAATTGTCGTGAATTACAAGAATATAATTATTTGTCGCTAATACAAAAATAAGAAACATCAGCGCAATTAAGATTTCGATGCAATACTGTTATATTATATGCCGTCATATTTTTTGGTGTTTCATAAATATGAAATTCTATTAAAATTTGTGGCTCTCCTTGGCCGAAGACGAAGGAATCCATAAAAAAAATACATGAAAGTTGACTAAACATTTTAACTGTACATCTCGTGTCTTACGCAATCAAATATAATTTCCTATATATGCATATGTATATGAACATAAAGACAAATTATTAGTTGGTATAAGACTATATACACATTTATATATATATATATATATATATATATATATATATATATATATATATATATATATATATATATATATATAATATATATATATATATATATATATATATATATATATATATATATATATATATATATATATATATATATATATATATATATATATATATATATTATTTAATTATTTAAATGAATTATAAAATGGGTTTCAAAAAAGTTATTCAAATAAGTAGATATTTAAAAATATATGAGAAGCCATTTACTGAAAAATAGTTTTTTTTTAAAAATAAACCTAGTCCTTTACAAATTATTTAATTTTACGATAAACTTAAAATATTGAAATGATGGATGAAATATTATATTATATGAAATGCTGAATTTAACACTCTTTTAAAAATAAGTTTTTCCTATGTTTTTTCCGTTTTGTTTGCACTGAAAGCTGTTTTTTGCTTGAAAATGTTCACAATATTCTCATAGTCATGTTTTTTGTATTTTAAAAATAGCACTTATATATGATACACTAAAATTTACTCAGTAAATATAAACACAGTATATCTTTAAAATATCTACGATGTTTTAGACTGAGGACTATTATTTGCATGCATACTGCATAAACACTAAAATTATTTAACTTTTTATAACCTAATAGTTTTTTTTAAATATTTAAATATTTTATGTATAATTTTAAGGAAACTGTTTGGTAAAAAAATCGTATGTACATATTCGTACGTATTCGATTTAAAATAATTGCCAAAAACCGAAGACTAATTTTACATCCAAAATTGTATTGTCACATGGAAGAATAGAGGTTAAAAAACAAAAACAAAAATGCTCACGACACACTGTGCATACCCTGAGGGATTGTTATAAATTGTCGGTTGAGAATATAGCTGCCTTTTGTTAAATGGATTCAAGGTGAATGCATGCAAAAACATGTTTTTAAAAGGAACAGATTGCTTTAAAATTCTTTGGAAAACGAGTCATCTGTACTCGGGATTCATTTGATTTATGTATTATAAAAAAATCCCTGTTTCACGTGTAACTTCATATCCTTCTTGACGTTTTTGCTAAAACAACGAGTCATAAACCTTGATCTCATTTCGCGACCAAGACACTTGATCTTTACGCCAGATATTTGATATTTGTATACAAAATTGCCAATACGTACAGTGGAACCTCTCATAACGAGATTCATTCTTTCCAGAATATTACTCATTATGTGAAACACACGTTAAGCGAAACAATTTTTATCATATAAATTGATGTAAAATACGGTAATGCATTCCTTACCAAAAAAATACGCATTTTTAAAGCGTGTATTCAAATAAAATTAGATACTTTTAAATTGTTAAAAAATCGTTAAAACCTGGAATGCGATTTCGATTTGCAAAAAACAGCAACAAAAAGTAAAAAAATTAATGTTTTCATTATAATATAATATAATAATTTTTAATTAGTATAAATTATTCAATCTTTTGTGCTAGAAAGTTAATTGAAGACGGTAAAATTGTTTTTTTTACGCTTAAAAATTTGTCGAAAATGTGACTCCATTATCAATAATTAAATTTGTAGATTGCATAGCCACATTTTCATGTACGATGCAACATATTCCCATGCTTTCGGAATTTAACTTATTGCGTCAGAAGATTGTTCCTTCCTCTCGGAAAATGTCGCTCGTTAGGAAAGCATTTTTTTAGAATTTGTTATGCGAATCATGCGAATTGCTCATTATAATAAGTACTCGTTATGAGAGGTTTTACCCTACTATATTCGCGACGATTCACATCAATTAACGCGTTTACAGCCATGATTCTACACTTATCATGTGTTGGGCGCCAACATGCCACCGTTCATCATGCATACGATATTTAAATTATGCATAATATTTACGGTTTCATAATTTTAACACGCCAAATAAAATAATTACGTGTTTATTTTGCCATTCTCCATTCTCGTGAAGCTACATAGTAACTACGTATCACGCCGGCTCCACGAAATATGCATTAGTAAAAAATTCAATTAAGTCGTTTATATAAAAAAGCTGTTTTTGTTATTAAGGCCCAGTATTCGTTAAGTCGCAACATAATTATCTCTAAACACAGGTATCACTTTACATCCTTTGAATTTTTTTCTTCTCAAAACACCGTTCTTGCATTGACAAAACATTTTTTTTCGAATCAATTAAATGGTTCAAAAAAAAAAAGAGTTATAGAAAGGTAAGGAATTTTAATATCTATGTATAACATTTTTTTTCCATATACTTATGTGTATGTATATTCTTAAATACGGGCGTGAACAAACATGTGACTTCTCCGGGTGTCTCCGGTGGAATGATTTCTATGTTAGCGAATATCCCCTTAATATGCACTAATGGAAAATGCAATTAAGTTGTTCATATTAATTTTAAAATAACTGTTTATAATGTTAAGTAGATTCCGCATTATGTTTACGTGGACATACGTAAAATCATTCGACTATTATTGTGTCTATCTTTTTGGAAATGATTTACCCAGTCCGGAATTATGGCCGTACATGTACGGCCGATACAAAACATGATTTATATCAAAACACGTTTAAAACATGATTTATTGATGTTTCGATAATTTTTATATAATATAAATCATGTTCACTGGAGTAAATAAAAATTTTCAAGAAAATATGTCGCTTATAGTATCGAGTATGAAATAAAATTATAAAAAGAAAATAAAAGACCATTTCCATATTCTTCTTCATCTTTGATGAGATGTCAATTTTTTTTTTTATAAAAATTTAAAAAATCTCACTTCCCAGATACAGTTTTGTCCGCAGAAACTCACTCTTGGACAGGTTAAACTAAGTTTGTTTAATTTTATATACTTGTGTATACATGAGCGGTTCATTTTCACTTAAAAATTCACGATTCGTGATTACTTTTGTCTATCCAAAATAAGTTGTTAGCCTTGCTCTTAATTTAAACACAAGTCTAAATGGATTAAAATAGGAGTCAACCTTTCATAAGGGAGTCGTGTTTCACGTTTTACATCGGAATTTAATTAATTAAAAAAATATTTCGTATATAAGTGCTATTATAAAATTATACGTGTTATCAAAGTGCGATAAGTATTTAAAGAATGTATTTTCTAGGTAACCAAATATTATAGGTATATTTACGTTAGATACCAAAAAAACAGTTACCTACGCAAAAATGGCTGTCTACATCGGAAAGGAAGTTCTGTTTAAATATTGTATTTATTAAATCATTAAGAATCAATAATTATTATAGTAACCATCACGCCGCTTCCCCGCAGGGGTAGGCAGAGAGAATCGAACGCCACACCACTCTGTCCTTGCAAACATTCTTTGCCTCTTCTACATTCATGCATCTCCTCATACATACCCGACGATTATTATGACTCCTGACCCGGCCGCTTTCAAGTATTTGACATACCTGATTATGCCAAGTTTTCCTCGGTCGTCCTCTGCTTCTTTTTCCTAATTATTATTATGTTACATAATTATTACATAATTATTATTATGTAATATATAACAGGGGCGTGCATACCATATAGGTAGAAAAGCAGTGCTTACCCTAATGGAATGGAAAAATGTGGAAAACTGTGATACTAAAAATAATTATTAAAAAAGATTTTAAAAACTGTAAGTTTTCTCGGTTATTTCTCCGCGACAAAACACGCATTATTTGAGTGATGACGGATAAATTTAAAATAAATAAAATATTTTGTACATTAAAAGCATTGTTAAAATTTGTGGTTATGTAATTGAACACTCTCTTTATATTATTTTTAACATATCATCAAAGATGAAGAAGAATATGGAAGTCTGGGCATTTACGGGGCTGACGACTGTCATAGGCTGGTTTAAGCGATAACTTTACACACGTATTTCAACATTTTCGACAACCACACTACTCAAATTCTTGGAAGTTCTATATAATGTACCAATTTTAAAACATTGTTCTTGAATCACTAGAACTTCACTAGAGACATCTATTGGTGAGATGAAAATAATAAAAATAACACTGTCTTTATCATCAATTGTTCACTAAAAACATTACTTCGTGACTACCGGTTTCGGATTACTCATCCATCATCAGGTCGAATGTAGACTAAAGTAATTTTTTTACGATCTGGCATTCATACAAAACTAAAATTTGCAAATAACAAAACGCTGTTTTGCCTATTGTCTACCCAGATTGAAAGCTCTGTGCGCGCCACTGCAGTGCAAGCCCTGGATACCTCGAGGTAAACCTATTGTGGGAATGTAACATTTCCAATAGCGATTAATATCGTAACAAGGATACTGAGCGAGGGTCTCTTTCTCTATTGTGCAACTTCTTCGTCTGCCACATTAACCTTTTATCATTCTTATGTTCCTCGTCCAAATATGCAAATATTAAAATAAATCCGACGCGTTTCAAAACGCCGCATGATGAAACGAGCTTTACCGATTACAAAAATATGAAGATAAAAGTATATAATAAAAATAATAATCTTTTGTTGTTCAGCGAACCATCGAGCTTAATCGACTTATCCAATATTTATGTAAAAACCCAATTATGTACAATATTTCAAGTGTGTCCAAATACCTGTTCACAAATCTGGATTATCTCCAATTAGTGATAAAATGGAGATTATCGAGATTTTTTTGACTAGTATTTGGACAAACTCAAAATGTTGTTAATAAATTAACTGGTAAAAATTATGGGCTAGAATAAAGTGTACCTATGTGATTATAATCCAGGATTCAAACCTCACATAGAAATGAAAGAGTTTCTGCTCCATGAAAAAAGTCTTTAACCTCACCATAGTTGTATCTTGTGAAACTATAGTGAATTCAACCCCTATGTTTCGAATTAGAAGTATATATATATAGAAGTTTCAAGAATTTGAGTAGTCTGATTGTAAGCATGGGTAGAATCGGTGAATGTTACACGTATTTAAAGTGATCACTGAAACGAGCCTATGCCCCGCAAATGACTTCCATATTGTTTTTCATCTACGTTGAGATGTCAAAAAATAATGTAAATAATTATGTACTTAAAATATGTACGTAAAACGCGCATAACCAGACAGTTTATCTGCATGTTTTTGGAAAACAATTAAAATAGTGACTTCACTTCTATATTCAATCTTTAATATTAATTTTTATTAAAAATTGTTATTTAATAGGGGTAGAATGAGGTAATATGAGATCAAATACTCACGTTTTTCAGTAAAAAAAAGCAAATGAATTAAAAAGCGAATGCGAGATAACCGTAATCGTCCTTGATATTTGATACAAAATTAAGAGTGGCATTTTAATGCTTCCTGAACGGCTATAATGTACACAACCATACATATCGATTACCCAATATTAAAAACCAACAACTGAACATTTGAGAAATTAATTTTTTCAATACCTCGTACTCTTCCAAAAATATTATTTCAAGGAAATATCGATTTTGAGGCATATTAACAATCAATTGGTAGACCTAAAGGGAAACAATTACGAAGAATATCGCATTTACCGAGAATATAGGTCGAAACGAGTTTTTTTTACTGTCGATGCTTCTGACTGACAGAGCTCATTATTAAGATTTTTTTAACAGTTCACAGGGTACAGAATTAATCTGTAAACCTTTGTGACAAAAAAAAAACTACACTATATTATTTATTGATTTGGCATTTACTTTGTGGAATGACATGTTGATTATTAAAAAAAAATAAACACGTATATAATATCACTTAATGAGTTTTATTTCATTACACACGACCAGTTTCTAAAACCAACAAATGTTTTCATGTTTTACTTTTCACCTGTAGGTGAAAAAATCTGATAATTTTCGTAACTAGTCATGTGTAACGAATTAAACTCATAAAGTGGTATTATATTATATGTACAAGTGTTTAATTAAAAATAAAATAAAACTACACTTGTTTAGATTGTATGCTGGAGTTGAACTATGCAACTGAGCTACAGTTTATGGTATGTACAATTAGGAAACAAAAACACGTTTTTGTGCGAATAATTTTGAATGTAACATTGACCACGATCAACAAACAGCTCCACCTCGATACAAGCGAACACTTTTATTTTCATCTCAAACAGTGCTTGGAATGCAATATTAAAATGAAATAGAAAGTTTGTTATTACGTATACGCAAAACAAAGTTTTCTATGAAATAGCAGTAAAGAAAGAATCGACTACCAATGCCCTAGATGTTAGATATTACTATTTTCGCGGTTTCTAATCTTACATAATATCATATTTATTGCAGCATGGATGAATGAAATCAAGAAATAATAAGTAACTCAATCGTAAACAAGTGTTTGATCCGATCGAGGCCTACTTACTGATACTATCGTGGTGCGTTCACATTGCACAAAACGGGTCAAATCGTTACTAGGAGAAAAGTTGACAACTTTACAATGTATGATATACCTTTATTTCTTCTTCTGAACACCTTATGTAATTCTATAACGTCACATGAGATAAATATGTAGTTTTCTCATTTCTCAATACCGCTCGAAAGCAAACGTTTTCACATGCATCCAATTCAGGGTACGATTTAAAACATCTCCATTTTTATTTAGTCAGATATTTACATAAAATAATCAATGCACACAATAAAGTATGAATAATATTTTTATTATTTTTAAATTAAACGCTTGTATAATACCACTTAATGAGTTTCATTCAGTACACATGAATAGTTTCGAAAACTACGGATGTTTTCATCTACAGATGGAAAGTAAAACTGTCGATGAAAACGTCTGTGGGTTTTCAAAACTAGTCGTGTGTAGTGAAATAAAACTCATTAAGTTGTTTATTATGCAAGTGTTATTTTTTTAAAAATAATCCATATATCATTACACACAGTTAATGCCGAATCAATAAATAATATAGAGGAAAAATTATTCAAATTATTATTATATGAATCCGTCAGATGCATGTTATATTTGTACGCATTGTGGCAAATTTTAACGTTATCATATGCCTACTAATTTCAGATGTGTCAAATATGTGCAAACAAAACTAAACGTTTAGAAATATATATATATATATATATATATATATATATATATATATATATATATATATATATATATATATATATATATATATATATATATATATATATATATATATATATATATATATATATATATATATATATATATATATATATATATATATATATATATATATATATATATATATATATATATATATATATATTTATATATATATTGTATATATATACTATATATATATTCTGAAACAATACAATTAAAATCAAACAAACTTGCCTACTTTTATAAACGTACTATTCGGATCATTTACCATTTTTTTAATTAGTGGTCGAACGTCTAATCGCGAGATTATATGTTTTTAATTTTGATTCAGAAATATTTGTCGCAACTCTGAATTCAAAAAAAGAACTAACTAACAGAGGCAGAGAAAATCGAACGCCACACCACTCTGTCTTTGCAAACATTTTTCGCCTGTTCCACATTCATGCATCTCCTCATACATACCCGACGATTATTAGAACTCCTGACCCAGCCGCTTTCAAGTATTTGACATACCTGATTGTGCCAAGTTTTCCTCGGACTTCCTCTGCTTCTTTTTCTAACGACATTTGCTTCATGAATTTGTTTAACCGTTCTTTCTTCACTCGTACGTTCCACATGTCCAAACCATCTCAACACACCTTTCGTAATTATTTTTATTCAAATGAGAAAAATTACGAAATTTAGTCATTCATTTTAGATCTTTTTACTTATTATTAAAAAAATAAAAACTCAGTTTAGCATATAAAATAGTACCCTAAGACTAACAGTAAAAATAATCCAATGACAAGATTTGTTTTGTAGAAAATATTGTTATGTTATGTTATGTTGGTATGTAATTTCACCCACAGGATAGTGGGTGAAATTAAATAAAAAAAGTTTATATTCATATTATGATCATTCGAAAGAAGGAAATCGAGTGGAAATTAGGGGATGCCCATATTTCATAAGGATGTATATTGGTGTTCAATATGACCCAATTTACTGGTGAATAATTTAATCACAAAGCAATGTTACCAATTTTTATTTTTTAAATAAAAAAATAATGTAAGTAATAATAGTATATAACTACTCACCAAGATTTTTATCCACTGGTTTCAAGACGTACCTACTTGTCTCTTCGTCAGGACAATCACCACTACATCATGAAAACAATAAAAAACGTCGCCACCATAACACTATTTACACACTAACAATGCACTTACAATGCTCTTAGTGCATGTTTCTGCAACCTCTAGTACATGTTGGTCCTCGGGTCGACCAAAATCGCACGTGATAACATTTTGTGTAGTTGTAAGTATGTGAATAGTGCTATGGTGGTGACTTTTAGTATTGTTTACATGCTGTTGTTATGATTGTCCTGACGAAGAGACGGGTACGTCTCTAAGCCAGTAGACAAAAATCTCGGTGAGTGGTTATATACTAATATTACTAACATTTTTATTTAAAAAAATAAAAATGACTAACCACAAAGTAAATGCTTTAAATATTAATAATATTAAGAATACATCGCTGTAAGTATTTGATTGTAACTTTTATAATAATAAAATAAATCGTGGGTTAACTGGTAAAATAACTCTATGAAATACTTATATTTATAACTGTTAGCCTGAATAAAATACCCGCTATAGAAAATAAAGATGAATTTATTTTTGAAAGCACATAAATATGACATTTCAAACTGTTTAGTGTATTTTTCCAGATTATAGAGCGTTGAAAACTTTATAATACTGCATAATTTGTCAAAATTGCATATTTTCGAGTTAACGCTTTTGGCCAGTGCACCCACAAAATATTGTTTAAAGTTGCCTGGATTGGCTGGAATAATTTTACTTTCCAAAATTGAAAAAAATCATGTATTGCTAGTGCAGTTAATGAATTCGTTAATGGTCGTACGCATTTCGTTAAGTACGTAGCAATTATTAAGTAACACACGAGTATTTATTTCACGAAACCTGCCAGTGATGTGATGTGTTTCGCAATGAGTAAAATAGGATTTCGTATTATATCGAAGTGTATTTATGCACATGGACCGGTTATTAAAGGTCAACGCATACAATCTGAGAACGCCACTTACAAACATTTTAACGTCTGTATTCACCTTGGGTCCGAAAATCGATATTTTAAACCACCACAATGCTTCATTAAAGCGATATGGCATTTATATCATCTATTAAAGACATAGAAAGGAGAGTGAATGCTGGGAACAGAGTGAATGGTGCACTAAAATCAGTTTTAGCAAATAAAAATCTATCAGCGGAAGCTAAACTGGCAGTACACAATGGAGTTCTGGTTCCAACCCTTATGTATGGAAGCGAAGCATGGAGTTGGCAAAAGAAGGATGAAAGCAGACTGAATGCAGTCGAAATGCGATCCCTCAGACGAATGTGTGGCAAAACGATGTTTGATAGATGTTCGAATGATGAAATAAGGAAAGAATGTAAGGCTGAGATAAGCATTATCGATAAAATTAAGAAAGGTGTGTTGAGATGGTTTGGACATGTGGAGCGTATGAGTGAAGAAAGAACGGTTAAACAAATTTATGAGGCGAATGTAGTTGGAAAAAGAAGCAGAGGACGACCGACGAAAACTTGGCACAACCAGGTATGTCAAATACTTGAAAGCGGCCGGGTCAGGAGTCGTAATAATCGTCGGGTATGTATGAGGAGATGCATGAATGTATTGTAGAAGAGGCAAAGAATGTTTGCAAAGACAGAATGGTGTGGCGTTCGATTCTCTCTGCCTACCCCTGCGTGGAAGCGGCGTGATGGTTAGTTAGTTAGTTAATCACGTAAACATCTGCAGTGATGGTTATTTATTATCAATACGTACTCAGTATACTTCTATGCGTGTATGAAAAATTTCATTTTTAAAAATAAACTAAATAAAGTGGTGCAGTACCAGATAAAAAAGGAGCTACTCATTTTACGATTACGATTTGCTTTCGATCTGTTTGTTAAATGATTTTTTGAAAGGTATAAGGTGATTTTTAGAGGTATGGTTTTTGAGCTAGCAACATTGTTTCTACAGACTGTAAATTTGACAGTTGACAGTTGATTTGTAGTCAGTACGTTTTGCCATTTCACCATAAATGAACTGAATGACCATATGCGCGTCGTAGGTTCGGTAAATGGGCCGAAAACAATATTTAGCTTGATCCTCTTTGTCAACGCAAAGTTTTGGTCACCGATGAGCCACATTTTTGGTTGAATGGCTACGTAAATAAGCGGAATAGCCGAATTCGGAGTGGAGAAAACCAAGACGCCTTTGTCGAGACGCCCTTACATCCATTAAAAGTCACTGTTTGGTGTGCTATATGGGCAAATGAAATCATTGGGCTATATTTTTTAAATACGATGCGGGCCAGAATGTTACGGTCAATGGAGAGCGCTACAGAACCATGATTACTGACTTCTTCGTAACTCAGTTGAATGGCATTGATGTGACAGAGCTGTGGTTTCAACAAGATGGCGCAACATGCTAACATCAATTTGTTCCGGGAAATTTTAATTTATATAACTCTAAAAAACCTAAACATTTATTAAAAATAAATAAATAAAAATTAATTCATATTAAATCTTGGGAACGATATTAATCTAACGGAAAAGTGTTCTATTTTTATCAAGGTAAAATCATAAGGCATGACAAAATTACTTAAAAATTAAAAAAAATGAAAACGTACATTTTAAATAATGAAGTATAAAAAAACATTAAAATAAGGATGGTTTAACTTCGATATTATATATGGACTTTTGTAACTAAATATCAGTCAAGTAGTAAAGAAAATCTTATTCAAGTATTTAAAATATATTTCAAGATATTTATTCGCACATCTTAAGAGATTATTTTTCAAAAAGAGATTACGGGTGAAATGATATATGTTTATATCTACGCGAGGTATAAATATAATATATAAAATAAGAGACAGATCAAAAAGAGTTTATACTATATATTTCTACAGTAAGTCTAATGAATAAATGCATTCATTCTATGTTTTATTCCGTGGACAGTTTATTTCATAAAATCCCGTCCATTCCTTTGAATACGGGCCCATTAGTTTAAGTTTAAGTAGTAAAATGAAAGTTATTCATCATGTTATTTACAACACACTCATAGTCGGTAAATATAATATACGTATACATTGTACAGATATACAAAACATAAAGACTAAAAAAACAAACATACAATATATATATATATATATATATATATATATATATATATATATATATATATATATATATATATATATATATATACATATATATATATATATATATATGTGTGTGTAAATGTATAAAAATTATAGCATATTCGCAAAAGTGGGCAAAATTTAAATACAATTCTTTAATACAGCATAGAAAAACAGCAAAGACAAGTCGCATAAAAGTATGAAAAAAATAACAAAATGAAATTAATTAATAATTTAAAATGTTAAGATAGTCGCAATACAACGTACAAAGTAGGTAAATGAAAAGTTGATTTGTACAAAAACACTTAAGTATATGACATATTTAATAGAACCTCAGGTGTTCATATATGGAGTCTGCCGTGTACATCTACAATGCGCACATGTGCGAAACTATCTTATTCTATCATTATGTATACGTCGCACTCTTTTGCTCCATTCCCGTGGCGTCGGAATGTATAGCTCTCTTTCTCCTTTTCTCTACGCTATATATTTCTTCTCTCTCATGTAACGAAATATGCCTTATAAATGTAAAGCGTCCTTGAAATATCACTTTCGATTATCGAATCACCTCCTAAGAAGCTTCACTTCAAAAATATTATTGTAATTATCATAACATATTTCATTAAAAAATTTAAAAAATAACATTTTATTAAGTGATTTTAAGTATTTTTGGGTTTAATGACTGAGATAAAATAATACCTTTATTATGGCAGCTTGTATAATATAACAAAACTTTTGAATGGATTTTTTTCCATACATTTCTAAAGCAAAGCGTGTGGAATTAGTGAACAGACATTTTGTATGATTTCATCTGATCTCGTGATACCGACTGTACTTAAAAAAATCTTAATTTAACGATTTTAGATATCTTACTATAAATGTGTTTTAATGCAGTTTTGCAGTTGTTATTCAATGTATTGAAATAAATAAAAAAAAAATTAATAGCGTACATTTTTCTTTTCTTCATTTTTCTCACAGGTTTTTATTTTCACAAATCAATGGCTTAAGGCGGAATCATGTTTCACTCCACTCTAAACCTGTCTTTTCATATTACAGGTATGAATACCAAATATACATGTACATAATAATGTATGTATTCATTAGCAACAGGTGCGAATCGGTTATTAGGGCGTTTACGACAAATATTTATTTGTACCAAGAAAATCATGTATTTATCTAACGTGTGTATTGGAGATTATTACATAATTAAATTACTAGCGATTTTAAACTACAAATAATAAAATATGGCTTTAAAAATTAAGATTTGTTTTATAAAATTAAGCGGCAAAAAAATGTCGAAGCGTAAGACTGATCGCTTTGCTTTTCATATAATTCAAATCAACTTCAACTTAAAGATCTGCTTAACACTTTTTCGATTTGATACGGTGCTCTATGCACCATAGGGTAAGAAGAAGAATTAGAAGAATCTGATTTTATTGTTACTAAAAACATTTAAGTAACTGTAATTTTTTTAAAGTAAAATATACTTTTCTTCTTCTGGGCTCTGTCCGCAGTCAAGTGGTGTACAGGGCACCGCATCGAATCGACAAGGTGATAACTCGATAGTGATTATATAAAGGTAGGGTGATCAGTCTTGCGCCCCAAAAAAATGAAATAGTAGGAATATGTATGTTAGGTGGGATGCAGAGATGTTAGGGAATCAATTCGAGGTAAAAGACATTACTGGTATAGAATGGAAATTGCGGAGGAATAGTAGGTTTTTACAATAGAGGATAAATAAAATAGTAGCTATGGTAAGCATAGCACTTGGAGTCGCATACTTGTACTCGTATTAGCTTGTATAATTATTATTTGTACTTGTTCCTTAACAAAAAAGTGATGTTAAAAAAGGTCAATAATACAAGATTAATATACTTTTACTTTTTCTATCAGTTGTTGGGGGAAAAATGTAAGTGTTCGTTAGAAACGAAAATTGAAAAAAAAATACAAAGAAAGTAATTGATTTTTAAAACGTTATTTATAAAACAAAAATGATTTATTTACTGTTGAATTAAAGTTTTGTGAAATATTTTGCAAAGGATTTGCAAAAATAATTTTCTATAAAATAAACTGTATTTTGTAAGTGTGTAATGGCAAAAATATAAATAATAATTGATGATTTATATGACGGCGTTTTCGGGAAATATCCACTTAGCGGCGCTTATACGTTTATTATATATTAAGTAAATAAACAAATTAAAAAATGTACTATTTATCTGAAAAACGTTATTGGCTAGAATACTTATAGATGAAAGATATTGCAAGAGTAATAGATGAAAGATATTGCATGAGTAAGTACTTGATGCATATCTTATGTAAGCGCCCTTGAGGTAGTATTGCACGAAAATGACGCTATATAAATTAACCAAATTTAGTATTATTATTATATGCATGAAATGTCAATATTTTGGACATAAAATCTTACAATAAGTATCGGTAGCGAATTATTTGTGTATGAATATAACAAAAAATGCTTAGTGAAATTAATAAAAATTATATGATAAATGTATAAAAATGATATGAAAACATTGTTTTAATTATCACCATATAAAGTAGTACACACAAACATACAAAATAAATGTACAAAATATTTATTTTCATCATGAAATTGATGTATATTTCATTGATTATCGAATTTCATACTTGTTCCATACAATATCTCAAAAGGATAACCACTGAGGATGTTGCAAATTTGATACAAACGTGTTTTCTTGATTTTTCATTGTTAAAAGTTTTTCATTATTTTTTTTATTTATTTTTCCTTGGATGTTAAGAGTAAGATACAAAAGATTTTTTTAAAAATTTAAAAAAAAAAGTCATGCAATGAAGGGTTAATTAATTGTCGCACAAGCGCAATATTGCAGGATTAAAAAAATACATCTCTAATTAATAGTTATTTAATCGAATAACATTATTAAGGCCCAGATAACAGTTATAGCGCATTCCTTTAGTGGCATGTTCTTCCGGGAAGAGCTTTTCATTGTTTTCATAAAGCTTCGGCTAACTTGTGATTCCCATCACGCCCGAGTAGTGTAAATGCCAAATCGTGCGCCACCTTTCCTGTGAAATGTGATATAGCACCGAGGCGATGACGAATAATTACTTGCTATACATATTTGGCGGTAAAAAAATAATTGCATATTTGTTATTCAAAGTTATTCCGTGTACGGTAATTGCAGAGAGCTTAATTCTGGTACCAGGAAGCGAGGAAGCTGAGAAGGACACAGAGTAATGATCGTCGAATAATAATCATAAGAACTTTTATGTACTAAATGTTAAACCAAAAACCCTGATCTTTTGAGTCTTCTAAGTTGTATTTTATTGTTGAAAAAACACAAAAAAATTGTTTCTTATAGTTATGGCATTTTTAAACGAATTTCATTATTTTCATATCTTTTCATACCTCTAATAGATGTCTCTATAGAAGTTCTAGTGATTCAAGAACAATGTTTCCTAATTGAATCGTATATATATACATATATATATATATATATATATATATATATATATATATATATATATATATATATATATATATATATATATATATATATATATATATATATATATATATATATATATATATATATATATATATTATATATATATATATATATATATATATATATATATATATATATATATATATATATATATATATATATATATATATATATATATATATATATATTTATATATATATATATATATATATATATATATATATATATATATATATATATATATATATATATATATATATATATATATATATATATATACACATAGAACTTCCAATTTGAGTAGTGTGGTTGTCAATCATGGGTAGAATTGGTGAATGTTACACGTGTGTAAAGTGATAAACTAGCCTATGACGGTGGTAAGCCCCGTAAAGGCCCAGATTTCTACATCCTTCTTTATCTATGTTGAGATATCAAAAAAATAATATGAAAATATCTCCTAATTGGGGATAATCCAGATTTGTGAACAAGTATTTGGACACACTAGAAATGTTGTAAATTTCATTCGTTCAAAAATGCCATAACAAGGCGATACAATTGGTACAAAATTAATTTTTATGCAATCAAATACAACTTAGTAGACTCAAAAATCAGTGTTTAAATCAAAGATGTAATACAAAAATTAAAATGGAGTTTTGCAAATTGTCACCAAATTGATTTTAATGTGTCTTGTTCAACAATAATTTACAACTTTGTAGACTCAGAAGATCAGTGTTCAAATAAAAAATCCAATACATAAATTAAAATGGAGTTCTACAAATTAAACGCCAAATCTATAAATAATAAGAACCCCCGAAGTAGTGGAGCGAGTTCCGCCGCGGCCGTGGGACCGCAGAAAAAAGCGAAAGTTATTTCGCTACTGACCTTTAACATTACTCTCGTTTGGTAGTCGTGAAATAATACGAAACAAAATGAAACTTACAGCGCTATCCTGAGAAGCATGATGTCCACAGAGATGTTCTTCTTAAAGTCACCAATGCGAAATGTCTCGGGGTGCGTTTAGGGATTTGTCGAATTAGTTTGGATTTCACTCGTTACTACTACACATTCGGAACAGGGCACATAGCAGTGGGCGGCGAGAGGTGCGGAGCGCGGAACGGGGAGCGACGAGGAGCGCGAGTGGTATCCCCAGCAGGCCGACTGTAGCGCGGCGGCCTCTCTCCGGCGCATGTTATATAGCGCCGCCCCTTCCAGCGGCCGCCGAGCCGCGAGCTGCCGGCCCATCACTCCCGACACATTTCTCAACTCGCCGCCCTACCTATCGTCACATATCGGCCGCCTTCTGGACACCACTCGCATCTCTACGACTAACCACAAAATCCCGTGATTCATACTTGTCTTATTTCTCCTAGCTGGCGTCCAAAACCCATAACTCCCGACACATTTCTCAACTTTACCGCCCTACCTTTCATCATATATCGGCCGTCTTCTGGACACCCATCACTTACATATTTACAACTATCTTAGTAATTAGTAACTTTTTCACATATTTGTCTAATTTCTCCAATCCGGCGGTCCAAAACCCATAACTCCCGACACAATTCTCAACTTTATCGCCCTTCCTTTCATCATATATCGGCCGCCTTCTGGACACCCATCACTACACCTTTACAACTAACTTATTAATTAGTAACTTTTTCACATCTTTGTCTAATTTATCTGGTCCATTACCCATAACTCCCGACACATTTCCCTATATTAACGAACTACCTTTCATCATATTAAATATCGATCGCCTTCTGTACACCCTTCGCTTGCATTTTTACAATTAACCACAAAATTATTAAACTCATACATTGATTCCGAATTGATAGAACGTATAAGTGGTAGAGTTTCCGACCGGATCACCAGGCATCTGACACCTTAGCGCTTCCCACGAGTAGAATTAACTCTAAACAAGGTTCCTTTATTTACCGTTCATCAAAATTGGACAACGATGCATATAAGAATTTTGATATGTTCTACTCGACATTGTCAGCACTGAGATCGCGTACTTAGTAAGTCGATATTCATATCGTGATGTGTCATAATTTACACACAATTTGTCTTGGGACTTGAGCTTTGATCTTTACATTTTCCCCATTTCCTTCCTTCCGTCCTTCTTCCAGGTATTTATTTTATATTACATATGTGAAATTTTGTAATTGGAATGTAACAAATACCTGTTTTTTTATTACTCATTAATTTAAATGTATTTATGTAACTGTTCTGTAAAATATCCAAATAAAATAAAATAAAATAATCACGTGATTCGTACTTAGTACGAATCATATTTCGCTCACTTCTTTCAACACCGTCATATATCAAAAACTTGATTTTTCAGGAGATTGTTTTTAAAGTTTATACATATAATGAAATGCATTAAAAATAAATATCAAGCCACTTATTGAACTTTTTATTGTGCAGTAGATTTTTTAAAGTAAAACCTGAAGGTTTTTTCTATATTTGAAAGATATTTAGTGTTTTAATAAAAAAAATTAACAATACCTTTTCTTCAAAATGCAAAAACAACACTTTCTGCCCTGTAGCCGGTAAATATGAAGTTAAAAATATGCCGATTTTGCTGGGATAAAGTACATTTTCTGGGCGTTCCGAAAACACGCACAACTGAATATCGACAACCCATAACTCCCGACACATTTCTCAATATTAACGAACTACCTTTCATCATATTAAATAACGGTCGCCTTCTGGACACCCATCACTTGCATTTTTTCAACTAACCACAAACCATGTGATTCATTCTTAGTAAGTGTTTAACATATTTGTCTTATTTCTACGAAACATGTATATGAAGGTGACTAGCAACTGATAAGCGATTACCGATAATCAATAAATGCAGAAAAAATTTTAAAATGTTAATTCGTCTTATTCACCTCACTATATTTTTCAGTAGTGATCCGCAACCTTTTCTCACCTACGACACACTAAAATTCTTCCTAGAATTCCGAGGCATACCAAAAGCAAAAATATATAGGTAAAATATATCGACGATTAAATTTTTTTAAAGTTTTAATAACTATTCTTAAATACATTTTTATTCATTGCCTCGGCATTCACCTTGTTGTAAAACATTATGAAATTGTAAAAGAAAAACACTTTTTTTTTACTACTTGAGTTATATTCATTTTGGTAAGGGAATGTATATTAATTAACTATGAGTATTTTAATGTTTTTTAGTATTTTAATGTTTTAGAATTTATTAAACCCTTATGATGATAAGGTTTTTTTCGAAACCGGTTGGTAAAAGTGTACTAATAATAAATAAAATAGTGGTTTCGTTAAATTTATTAGAAAATATTCCCATTTTGATTTGCAGTGGTATATTGTCATTTAATTTTTGGAAAATTTGTCATGTTTCTACGTTGATGTGACGATATTAGTTAAAAAACCCGTAAATTAAAATTTCAATAACGATTGTTGCCTTTTGCAATTTTTGCCTTACACTCAAAAGATTTTGGTAGCGAAAGTAAATTACGTGGGAAAATTTGCTACAATTATATTTAACGCACGTTACTTTGACTATAACATTTACTATGAAATAATTAAATCGTTTGAAAATCCACATCCACAAAATTAGGATGATTTAAAACCTTTTTAACTATTTCTGTCTCAATTCATCCTTGTTTTACCTGTGTATTTATTTGTATGTATGTAGATATCAATTTTAGGACAATAACACAAAGCTAAGGGTGACAGAAATGAAGACTCTAAGGAGTATAGCTCGTAAGAGTCTACGAGAGAATAAGGAACAGTATAAGAGAAATATGCGAGATCGAAGATGTCATTAGGTGGGGAAGGCAACGAAGGAGACAATGGTATGGGCATGTGAGGAGAATGGAACCAACAAGACTTCCTTACATTGCACTGCACGGCTAACCTCAAGGTGACGACTCTCGGGCAGACCACCAAATATATAAATTGACAGCGGGGAATCGTCATCGCAGGAGTCTCATCCCTCTTAAAAACAGGCCACAAGGTCTACACCAAGCAGAAGAATAATAATAATTGGTAGGAACCACCATGACGCCAGTTGAGCAGTCCATTATCTTTTCAACAACCCCACGGTCTGTCTTAACACATTTCGGACGGGTGTTTGTTTATTATTTATAAAAAAAATAGGTATTTCCAGTGGAAATACTGCCACCCGTTTGGTCGATTGATGCTTAAGGATGGGAAGTGTATTTTTCCCTTTGTGACGGCCTACTTTCAAAGTCAGAAAAGAATGAAATATTTTAAGTTTTTATATAAATATCATATACCAATCTCTTCGTTAAGGTCAAAACTATTTGTCAAAATGATCAAATCTCGTTGTCAGCGGTCCACATATTAATTATTGTCGTTTTTAAATATTAATATTTTTGTTAATTGTAAAGGGCTTTTGAGGTGAAACGAAAAAACGGTGAAAGGTTTACGAAAAAGGCGTTATATAAATTGTCCGATAACTAAATAAAAAAACTTAAGTTCCTTCACTTAAGTAATCAGTACGCCATCAAATATGTTCCATTTCTCTTTTAAATCTGGAGCGCATGAGTTCCCTTCAGATAGGTTATGATCTAGTTGACACCACGTCGATTCGACATATTGCCATGAACAGCAGGACCTTTATAATCCGAACGGCGAATAATTATCCCCTGTTCGGATTAGTGGAGCGTTCGGATTACAGTAGGTACTGAAAATCTGTAGGGTATTTTTTATCAAATAAAACGAATATGTACTGCGAAAATTTACAGAAATCGAATATTTTACATGGTATATATTTTTTTAACGCCAAATAAAAATCTTTGTCTCTCAATTCCGGGATATTCAGGAATATCCACTTGGTCAGCCCATTCTAGGCATGTATTTAAGGGATGAGTGGGAGATCGGATTATAGAGGTGTTCGGATTAGCGGGAGTTTGGATTCAAGAGGTCCTGCTGTACATATTTGCATACTAACAGGAGTCAAAGAAGGTAAACTAACTAACTAACAGAGAGAATAGAACGCCACACCACTCTGTCCTTGCAAACATTTTTCGCCTCTTCCACGTTCATGCATCTCCTCAAACATACCCGCCGATTGTTTCGACTCCTAATCTGACCACTTTCAAGTGTTTTGGCATACTTGATCGTGCCATAAGCAAGGTAAATAATAAATGCAATTCCCATGTAAAAAAAAAATACTTGATCGTGCCAAATTTTTCCCGGTCTTCCTCTGCTCCTTTTTCCAATCACATTCGCCTCATAAATTTGTTTTACCGTTCTTTCCTCACTCATTCGTTCTACATGTCCAAACCATCTCAACACACCTTTCTTAATTTTATCAATAATGCTTGTCTCAGCTTTGCATTCCTTCCTTATTTCACTATTCAAACATGTACCATACATCGTTTTGTCAAAGAAGGTGTTCAGTTATATTTTCAATTTTTGTCCCAACCTTTGGCTTCTAATAAACCTTGTTTCATACTAAGGAAAGACAACCCACGTTTCCATGTATGATTCCATGGTTTCCAAAAACGTTGAATTGAAGGATGAAAAACCAATTTGTATTTCACTTTCTCAACAAAAACCGGCAGAATTGTAATGACTTCGTATTCCGAGGGCGCGTGTGTGGAGTGCTAAGCTTGGTTTATCACGCGGACACTTTATTTATCTTTAACCCATCGGCATCCAGCCTCCATATCTTGACGCCTAGGATTATTTTACATTCGCATATCAGTCGCGGTTTAAACCACATCTCGGTTCGTTGGTGGTTCATATTATAAAGATACATTCGAGTGATATCTACAAATCAGTAAATAAAGCTTTTGGTTTTAATGCACTATTTCTTATTATTTTTATACAAAATAAATAACGGAACTTGACCGAAAATGTCCTTGTAAGGATAGAATTATTCTTTTGATTAAAATATCTACTAAAGTCAAAACTTTATATCCCAGGCGCAGTATTTTACTGAGTTATTTTTCAATGATTAAAGAAAACACTTCGTTTTTTACCACTTGAGTTTTATTATAGACTACATGTTTCAGAAGTTAAACTTCCATCATTCAGGTCTATATAATAACAGTTATTATACAGACCTGAACGATGGAAGTTTAACTTCTGAAACATGTAGTCTATAATAAAACTCAAGTGGTAAAAAACGAAGTGTTTTTTTTAATCATTGTAACATGCCTTACCACAAAGTTAATGCCGAAACAATAAATGAGTTATTTTTAAAATTTTTTTTTGTCAATTCATCACATTTTTGATCTAGGCACTTGATAAAATACGTGCTCAATAGTTATATGTACCATATTCATGATAAAACAGTAAAAGTTATATGAATCAGTTTATTTTTTAAACTCAGTTAAATTTGAACATCTTAGACGCTTCAAATGTATAAGTCACACGTAAGCGTTATGATTTTTTGGACTGATTTTTACCACAAAGATCAATCTGCTTAGTGCGTGCTAATTTTTTCTGTGAACCTAAGCGGCTCATTATTAGAAATATGTATCAAATTGTGGTAAACTGGGTTCGAACCGAGAAACTCTGACTTAAGAATCCGCGATACTTACCGCGGGACCGCAACCCGTTCTCGTTTTATCAGGTGCAAAATATTAGCACTTCATTGTTTGACAAACCATGTCACCTCCCCTCCGGGCGGGGCAACTTTTTTACTTTCGGGGAAATATTCAATTAGTATATTTGTATACATATTTATAAAAAAAACTGATATGCGGAAGGGTTAAATTTCCTTGTCTCCTGGTTCGCGGGAGCTATGCGAAGCCTTTCACTTCTTACAATTATTAAAGTTTCTTTGACAATGAACTCCCATGACTCACCACAGGGGCATTATGAAAGATCAAAAAATCTTTTTTTTTTCTTCTTCAAGTGGATTGTCCAGTCGCCTGTACGTTGGCCTCCTTGTCCTGCACATATTAGATATGGAGATGTGTTAGGTAGTAGTTCTGTCCACCTCCGTAGTGTAATGGTCAGCACGCTCGGCTACCGTTCTGGAGGTCCTGGGTTCGATTCCCAGGGGGGGAGAAAATAATTATGAGTCATTTTCTTCACTCTAATATTTATTCAATATTACCCTGAAGCGGAGGGCTGATCACCTTTTCTTCATGTGTTAATGATCAAGATAACATTGCGTTTATGTGATGCAGTGCCCTATGCACCATTGGGTGTGGATAAGTGTTAGAAGAAGAAGAAGAAGAAGTTAGGTAGTAAGGAAGGGTATGTACTGCTTTTCTTTCTAAATGGAATGCACGCTCCTGGGTCACCGCATAAGGTGGCATTCAAATCAGGGTCAAAAAACATTATTCCGAAATTAATTATATTATATTTAGTTTATAAAATAAATAAAAAATCGTACAAAGGCTGGGAACACAGTTGATAATTGATATATTTAGTTTTCTTTTACATTTTTTTAGAGACTGGTTTTTAAACTGGTAACTTTTTTATACAGACTGTCAATTTGACAGTTGTCAGTACGTTTTGCCATTTCACTATAAATAGACTGAATGACCACTATGCGCGTCGTAGGTTTGGTGAATGGGTCGAAAACAATATTCAGCTTGATCCTTTTCAACATATTTTTATTTTCATTGAGGAGACTTCTTTGTTCCTCCGTTGAATGGCATTAATGTGACAGAAATGTGGTTTCAATAAAATGGCGCAACATGCTACACGGTGGCTGTCACCATCAATTTGTATACCTCTAAAAAAACATGAATGTATTTTAAATATGTAAAACATGTACTTATGGTGTGTTCTCATTTTTATTTTTCGTTGAATTTTATATAAGATATATAGCGTATGAACCAAAGAGCCTTGAACACTCATTCAAGAATTAGGAATAAATAATCATAATTACTAACAATTATTTTATATCTCAACATGAAGAAGAATATGGAAGTCTGGATCTTGCATAAATCCAAATAAAAGGGTGCCTGCTAAATAAAAGATTTTTAAATCCAACATAGATGGCTTTTATGAACTCATATGTTCTGCTTCATACGATTAATCTAGAAGTTCACAAAAATTAAGTAGTGCGGTTGTCCATCATGTGGAGAACGGTGAATGTTGCACGTGTGTAAAGTAATCACTTAACCAGCCTATGACGGTCTAAACCCCCGTAAATCCCAGACTTCCATATTCTTCATCATCTATGTTGAGATTTCACAAAAAATGTTAAAATAACTCTCAAGTGGAGAAAACCAATATTTGTGAACAAGTATTTGGACACTCAAAATGTTGTGGATAATTACTAACGACCGGTCATTTTAAAACCTATTATCGATCCGTATACAATTAATGATTGCGGTAAACATAAAATGCGTATAGAGGAACTTGAAATTATAAATTTCATTCAGTCGAAAGAAGAATAAGAAACAATATAAAATTGTTTAGCAAATCCCGACCCCAGAAACCTACCATCTATACATTCCGTGAAAATTCCAAATCCCAACTAAAAATTGGATAGTTTAAAGTAATAAAACAAAAAAAATATACACAAAAATCAACTCTTTTATTATTTACATAAATTGGATACATTACTTTAAAGAACAATTATAAACATATTTAAAATATTTTTTGCAGAGACCCACCAAGCCACCTTGTGTGTCTTGTTGGTGGAGTTCTTTTTACTTACATATTTTATTGTTTTTATCCATTTTAACCTAATATACGTACAAAAATGAGAAAATTTTAAAAATATAAACATTCTACAGTTTTCATAGAATTAACTCTCGATCATTTACCCATTCCTTTATTTTGCCTTTGTTCCATATTTTATTTTGACCTCTAACCTTTGTCGGCAACAAATTAAAAATGTTTGGAATGATATATTGCAGTGTTCAACTTCCGTATTTATAGTTAATTCTTGAGACTATCAAAACTTCGTTGTGTGTTAATCGTATATCATGGTTGTGTACTACAAGATTTCAATATTTTTGTCTAGTTTGTTGTTCAACGATGATACTCATCCACAACATTCCACGTAGGTACCGGAAGAAACTTTAAATGTTTATATATCAAGTTTGGATTGTCCCTTTGATTGATACAATTGATTTGATATATGACTGGGTACAATTTTTACTACATAATTTTTTTGACATCTCAACATAAATGAAGAAGAATACGGAAGTCTGGGCATTTACAGAGCTTACATTCACCAATTCTACCCATGATTGACAACCACAACAATGAACTTCTTGAAACTTCTAGATATATTGATCAAACTCGAAACAGTGTGCGAGAGTTACTGGAGAAATCTTGGGTGGGATAAGGAAAGCTTTTATTAAGCAGAAATTCTTTCATTTGTATGTGACGTCTGAATCCTGGATTATATTCACATAGTTGAGAAACGCTAGAAAAGATAATTTTTTATTATTATTTAAGCCAAAAAATAGTAGACTCCTAATTAGATATAATCCAGATTTGTGAACTAGTATTTGGACACACTCAAAATGTTGTACAAAAATTATTGTTTGTTTTAACTGCAGTTACAGAGAAAAAAGGATTATTATTTGGAAGAGGACTTAAATTCCAAGAAATCATTAAAAATTGAATACGTGATCAAGTTGTTGTGTCACTGAAACCTGTATATTATTAAATCTTGCTTCATTCCTAAATGGATCATTATCAGACAGGAGGAATATCTAATTTAACATACTCAACCTATAAAGGTTGCATTAGACTCGTTTTGTGTTTATATCAGCCGATGTAATCAATATTTTCATTCATCATTTTCTTGTGGAAAATTCGCCTTCGTAAATACGTTGTTTTCGGAAGTTGGTAATGAATGACGTCACAGAAACGATGAACTTATTTTAATATTGGTTACATTATTGGCCGCTCTATTTGTTCATGTCCACGGTCCACCCTCCCCTCATATTTGTATAACAAAAATGGTAGTGTAGTGGTAAACAAACAATCCACACTACTACTATTACAGCTCTATAAACCATAGACAAACCATATGACGTCATAAAACGTTCGACGACGGAAATTTGATGACGTATGTGAACGCACGTTTTTCGTTTCAAATATCTAAAGTTTAAACCTTAATATCTCCCTTAGTTCCTTTACAGATTTCAAAAATAATGTTATCGATAGTCTTGTGATTTGTAATAATTATATATAAATTATAACGAAATTAATTTATTAGCCAGTAAACCAACATCATGACTAAAATCTATTATATCAGGAGACGAATATATTTAAACCACATATTTTATTTTTTGTTTCGGCATTTACTTTGTGGTAAGGTATGATGATAAATAATTTTTTTATAATAAAAAAAAAAACTATCTTCTAATTGGAGATAATCCCAAATTTAAATGACAATTTTATCTCCCACGTTTTATGTCGTGTTTATATGTTATACTTTATTTTTAAATAATAAAAGTATTTTTAAACATTATTTTACAGGACCTATCATTACGAAAAACCTTTAATGTTATTGTAAGGTTATTCTTATTTACATTTAGAAAAAAAAGAAATAACCCGAAAAGCCTCTATTAGAGGCTTGTCTGTAGGTAGAATGGTAAGGATAGGAAAGGTAAACGTGAACAATACATCACAAATACCCAGACCAATTACAAATTATTTTTTTCTTAAATTTATTTTGCACTTTCGCCAGTTTCGCAGTTGAGCGTCGACCCAACTAGGCCACGGCGCCTGTCATCTTGTAAACATTGTCTTTATCAATAATACGGCGAAAGGGATGCAATATGTAGTGAAATTCCTGCCTAAATAATGTTTAATATGAACGGTGGGAATATTTATTTGTATGTTCATTACTCTTGCAAGAATAAAGAGCATTTCATCACGTTCAAACTTATAAATTAAAAACCTACACTTACTAAACTTCAGTGCTATCAATTGTACATACTCGTATTTGTTTATGGCATTGACTACCAAATGGGGTTGGATAAAACATTGTTCAACCTATCATAATTTACATAAACATAAAATGAAAAGTTCAGAACAAATTTTTGGGATTCATTTATTTGAAGATTTACATTTCAATGAAAATATCGATTATTTTTTAAATTTTATTTTATTAATATCACACCGTCTTAAAAAACTGACTGTGAACAACCTTATTATTTTACAAAAATAGTTCATTCAATACACGACTACCTAGTTTTTTTTTATTAAATCTTATTTATGTGCCAAGACAAAAGGGTTTCCTGCACCAAATAATAGAGAGGACGATCGAGGGAATAAACGCCCGAGGAAGCCCACACCGCGAATACCTGAGCGACTTATACGAAGACATGCTCGACGTATGAGGAGCTGAAGAGGACTTCCGAAAATAGGCGAGAATGGCGAAGGAGATGTCATCTCTTGCTGCAGACCAATCCGCAGGATTGAGATAAAGTAGAAGATATTATGGAGTGCCTTCAAAAAATTATATTCTTCTTCTCCGTCTTAGTCCTCATTACTGAGGGTTATCTTGTATATTCCACAGCCAGGAGATCTGTCTTCTGCCCACACATCGTTGACGCTCTATTTTGCCTTATATAATTAGGTGCAATAGCTCGTACTTCTCTCCTCTCAGCACATGCCTCAGATAGGACACCTTCCGGACCTTGATATCGGTCAGTAACTGTCTCCTTGCTCTTGCTATTTGGAGCACATTTTCTTTGCTTTCCATATCGGTCCACGGAATCGTAGCATTCTGCGATGGAGCCATATTTCGAATGCCTCCAGTCCGTTCATAGTGGTCCACGATTCACCTCCATATAGAAGTACTGAATTGTCTTAGAATTATTTATTATGAATGATCTGTAAAAAAGCGCCATGGTAGATTTGGTTTGATTATAATATTTTTACTGTCTATTTAAATTAGCTTATGATATGCATTGTCACGGTTTGTAATAATAATTATTTAATTTCTGAATTATTCTAATTTCAAGGTTATTGTAAACATGTATCATTTATGTCGCATAACGTTTTTTTCTTTTAATGTTCAATTGAAGGTGTCCCCCTTTATAATCAGGGCCGGTATGATTCGTAGAAAAAAACATCGCCTTTGACCCTGTCTTTGGGCCTTCACTTTCTTTTTACAAAATGGATTCATTACCATTGGCAGTGAAATTAAGATAAAGGAAACCAGTATTGAAATATTCTTAGAGATTCGGTAGTATACAAGCTCGTATATAATATTACCAATATTAGAATATTCTTAGGGATTTGAAAGTAAAACTGTCCGTACACGCATATAATTCTAACATTAATGGAATATACTAAAGAATTTGAAAGCTGTTTCTACGCACTACTGAGATTTTATTAAAAAGTAATACTTATAGGGATTCGCAGGTATATGCACTGTTCGTACATACTTCTATTTTACAAGTAGGTACAGCAGGACCTTTATAACAGTGTTCCGCAAAGTGTGTGCCGCGGCACACTGGTGTACCGTGATGATTAGTTGGTGTGCCACGGAAAAAAGTCTAGTTTTGTAAAGATAACACACCTAGAAATAGCTGAAAGCTATACGAGCGAGACGCTTTGTTGCGCGAAAAGACTCTGACTACTATTAAATAATTTTAAAAAAAAGAGAACGCCTGAGGACGATCAACGTAGAGGTGAGAGCAGCCTTATCAACGATTGCTCAAATTTTTATCACCTGTACTCAGTTAAGAAGGCTCACAATTCGTATTAAACATCATATGTTATATATGTTTTCAGATTATATCAATTATACTAATTTTAATAAGTAATCAATTTTAAAATAGTTTCGTTTTTTTCTTTGGTGTACCTCTAAAAAGTATTGATTTGGTAGGTGTACCTTGAATAGAAAAAAAGTTTGCGGAACACTGCTCTATAATACAAACGTCGAAAATTTTCCCTCTATTCGGACTAGTGGAGCGTTCAGATTATAGTACCTACAATACATTTGTAGAGTATTTTTTTCAAATAAAAAAAAATGTATTGTGAAACTTTAAATGTATTTATTCAACGTTTTAAAAAGAATCAAATATTTTATTTGGTCAAGATTTATTAAATGACATGGGGAAATCTTTGTCTCGCAATTTACGTAAAAGCATCTTCTCTGATACAAGAATATCCACTTGGTCAGCCCATTCTAGGCATGTATTTAAGACAGACACCACGCTTGAATGGGAATACTTGGTACTGCTGCAAAGTCAAACATTTCTTCACTTTCATCCTTTTAGAAGCGCGGCAGAGATGAGTGGGCGTTTGAATAGGGTATTATCACTCGGGAGGAATATATAAGTTAACATACTTAACCTATAAAGGATTGCATAAGACTCGTTTTGTGTTTATGACAGCCGATATTATCAATATTTTCATTCATCATTTTCTTTTGCAAAATTTTTATTAAGTTGAGACCTTATGAATACTAGGCCTTAAGTCAATTACAAAAAGTCGTAGCATAATTATAATTTTGATTTTAAAACTTTAAATTCTCTCTTGCAAAATTTATCAAGGATGTTTCTCTAAAAAATGTTATTCTCAAAAAAATGATTGGGTGTAAGGGGATTGAAATTTTGTTGATTTCAAGGTTTAAAAAAAAAGCAACACACATATTGTGTGAAAAGGTGAATCATCGTCCATTTCAAGGAAATGTAATAAGGTTATATTTATGTCTCTAGAAATTGATTTCGTGATTTCATATCAGCAGGTTATAAAACCGACCCCGCGACCATCTCACTTAAAAAAAATATTGTTCGCAAAGTTAATGGCATCCCGACGTCACTTCTCTAACAAGTGGCACGCAATACTGAGGCCAGATTTCAAGAGTGTGTCCGACGTGACGGTCTACATTTAGACTAAATAATTTATAAGAAATAAAATCCACACTCTCTTCTTTGTGATAGTAATTTAAAAAATGTATTTCCTTTGTACTTTATTTTTTATAATTTTTTTAATTTCGAATTTTGCCACCGGACACTCTACATGTATAAGCTGTAATTTACGAAACGCATACGTGTAATCAATCCATGGCTACAATATCAATTCAAGTACATGAGCTGGGATTCCACGTGGAACCCTGAAAGACGCAGACCCCCAGGCAGACCTCCAAAAAGGTGGAAAGGTCTGGGGGTCAGAAAAGCGACAAGCGGAGACACAAACAGATCCTTAGGATCCACAAAAAGAAGAAGAAGAAGACTTTGACTTTACTTTAATTCGGCCACCATCAGTTTATTGCGGAAAATTTGAATGTTTATACCCCTAAAAAACCCTTTACCAAAGGAATAGCGAAAATCTGAGTTTATTCATACATGTCTCTTCTTACAAAGCTGAGTTTTGTTTTTGTGAGTAGGTATGGTGTATGTGAGTACGGCTGGAAAGTTCGAACGCATCCCAAAGATCCGCTATTATTTCTTTTTTAATCTATGGTCTGATAGAGAATCAGCGGGATAGCTGTCAAAATGACAGTATAAGTTTAAATATTCGGGTTATGGACAACAACTATTTCTTACGAAAATAAAGATAGTTTGTAACTAAACATATCATAAATAAAGCACAATTTCAAATTTCAAGAACGACAGCCATGTCTGTATTATTTAACATGTGCTTGTCAAGGATTCCCGCCAAAGTTATATCGGATAAACTAGGATTTAAAAATGTTATCCGGCGTTCTTTTTCTTCGGAAATTAGGAAGAAATCTATAATATTCGGGATTGAAACATCTTGTGACGATACAGGCTGCGCTATTGTCAATGAAACTGGGCAGATATTGGGCGAAGCGTTACATTCTCAGCAACTAGTACATTTAAGGTTAATGTTTTATAGTAATGTATTGAATAATTTCTTCGACTATTTAATTAATGTTAGGTCTTTTTATTTTAGAAATGGTGGTATCATACCACCCATCGCTCAAGATCTTCACAGGAGTAATATGGAGCGAATAGCTGATGAAGCATTTAAAAAAGCAGGGTTAACTGGATCTGATATTGATGCTGTAGCGGTGACTAATAGACCTGGTGATTTATTTTGTCAATATTTATCTACATTTTGCGTTTAATATTCTTTTGATTTTATTTGTACTTTGTTAGTTATTTTAAATATTGAGTTTCTTTCCTGTTCTTATTATTCTTCCTCTTTATTTAGGACTATGTCCTGTCATTCTCCGGTCCGCTCCTGGGAGGTGGAAGACCAGCTATCTCTCCATTGTTTAGGTGGTCTTCCTGGGGGTCTGCTACCTCTTAAACTGATAAAATATTTCAAAGAAATTTCGTAGGTTTAACTTGAAAAAATATTAAAAAATAATATTTAGGTCATAATATAATATTTGGGTCATAGTAAAGGGCACTGGCAATTTATAATTTTCATTTATATTGAAGCATTTCTAATGTCTCCTTCTTCCTGGCTCCATCCCAACTTATTGTCTTTGTAGGCTATTGTGGTCAGCTATCCTCGTCCATAGTTTATTTTAATAGGTCCCTTTAAAAACGATAGATAGAGGTTTCACTGTATTTATAGTGGTCATAGGCAAAAAACATGCAGCGCAGAATTACATCCATCACTTCATCAGACAAATAAAGGAGAACTTTACTGATCAGAAGTTTGTGCTGCAAAAACACAACTCTAATCCACAATTAAAATTTAATTAAAAATATACATAAACATGTATATTTTTATTATTTGTCACTTGAAACGGGTATGGTATCACTTTTGTATTACTTGTCACCAGTGGCATGCACAGAGAATTAATTAGGGTAGGTGGTAGAGGCAGGTAGTAAGGTAAGCTAGGTACTACTTATTAGGGTAGGCAGTAAGGTAAACTGGTACTACTAAGTGTTTTAGGGTAGGTACTGGTTGCGTCCTGTCATGCGGATAAGTTAGGATAGGCACTGCTTTTCTATATGGTAAGCACTTTCCTGCTTGTCACTATCTGTATATGTTGTATTATGACTTGTATGTTTTTTTACAGGATTATCATTGAGTTTGATGATTGGTTTGAAATATGCCAAACATCTATGTCGGAAGTACAACAAGCCCCTTATACCGATTCATCACATGGAAGCTCATGCATTAACTGCTAGAATGGTAAGACAAAGATGCGAAAATTTATATTATTCACGTGATTACTGTTTTCGAAAATTGTGTTTTGTGGCTCTTTAGACGTGGCCTGTACCTAGCTGCCGTACTTAACACATTGTTGTTGGGTGGTTTTTTCATCAATCCTGACCCTAATTATGCTCCGACAGTCTGCTGCCCGACCCTCAGTATTAGTATTCGTGATTAGTAAATCACAAACCCAATTTCGATCTGTACAATGTTTTTTGGCGCCTCGCGCTCTACTAAAAGTAAGCAAATAGAACACTTATAAGCGTCTCCCTTTTTCTATCAACAGTATGTATAAGAAGCTTTTAAGCGTTTCCCGCAAAAAATGTGTTGAACTTTAAAAGTTTAACATGTAATTTTAACCATATGCATACTTTTTCTATCTTGTTGGCGAAAACACCAATTGGGTACTTAGCATCTAAACTTCTTCTTTTTCTTCTTGGTGTAGGCCTTGTGGCCTGTTTTTAAGAAAGATTAGCCTCCTGCGATTCCCAGCTGTCAATCCACGTTCTCTCTCTCTCTGCCAAAAATAAGCAAAAATGTTACAACGCTGATAAGCGTCTCCTGCTCTCTACCAACAATATATATAAGATGCTTTTAAGTGTTTCCCGCAAACAATGATTTATCTCATAGATTGTTTACTTGCCCAGGATGCCTACTAAGGGTTTTCTCGTCCCTCCAGTAGGTACTTACCATATTTGTACAGCTATGAAGAAATTCGTAGCATAACAGTGTAAATATGAATTGATGGCCTCAGAAAAGAGAACATAAAATTAGGTTAGTTTTGAACTAACGGAAAAATACTTCTTCTTCTTCTTTTTGGTCATCTTAGGAATCTGTTTGTGCCTCCGCATGTCGCTCTTGGGATGTTGACTCCCAGCTGTCTGTCTTTCCATCTTTTCGGAGGTCTGCCTGGGGGTCTGCGTCCTTCAGGGTTGCCTTGGAGGGCGATACGTGGATGTCTGTTTTCTGACATTCTGTATATATGTTCATTCCGGTATCACCTTCGTTGTCGTCCCCACCTCACGATAACCTCCGTCTTACACATGCTCCGGATGTCGGTATTTCTTACTCGGTCTCGCAATGTGTTTCAGGTTATGGATCGGAGAGCCTTCATCTCGGAAGTTCTAAGTCGAGATTTTGTTCTAGAAGTATCTGCTCTTGTCTGAATCTCATAAGTGGCTATTGGTCGAACACATGTTTTTTATATTTTCATTTTACTTTCTATTCTTATGTGTTTGTTCCTCCGCTCCGAGTTTCTGAGGCATCCTGTTATAACTGCAGCATTGCAGCTACAATAATACAAAGTTTATTATTACATTAAATTATAATTATGTACTGTTATAATTATGTAAATCTTTAATAATATAACATGATTGAATCAAATTGGCTCTTTAGACCGGAATCGTGAAAAATACAGCAACAAAATATGATGCAATTTTTTAAGGAATGAATTTTGGAGTTTATATATTTTTATTTATTTTATCAGATTTAATTCCTGTAAATACCCAGACTTCCATATTCCTTTTCATCTATGTTGAGATGCCAAAATGTATTTTTATTTTATTTTTTAGGAACAGGATGTAGAGTATCCATTTTTGGTTCTTCTCATTTCCGGAGGACATTGCCTGTTAGCTTTAGTGAATGATGTCGATGACTTCAAACTGCTCGGCACTACTATCGACGACTCTCCCGGTGAAGCTTATGACAAAGTAAGTTGACAAACTTACAAATGTGTTCTCTCAGACGAATGTGCGGTAAAATACTGTATGATAGATGTTCGAACAGTGACATAAGGAAAGAATGCAACACATTATTTATAAAATAAGAAAGGTGTGTTCGGGCATGTGAATTGAATGAGTGAAGAAAGGATAGTAAAACAAATTTATGAGGCGAATGTGTAGGTAATAGAAGCAGAGAAAAACCGAGGAAAACTAAGCATGACCAAGTATTTTTAACGTCTAAGTTGCTCAATTTCGGGTGTCAAACTTTCCGTCCCGTGCTGGATTATTTTACATTACAATATTTTTGACAAAAATAGCATATTTTTGGCTATTTTTTGTAGTGAAACTTTCGTAAGTCGTTCAGATATCTATTATAGACGTCACAGTACACAATTTACTTATTACGTTTTTATAGTGTATTTACACAAAAATATTAACATTAACAGACTCGCAGCAGAAAATTTGGCGGCCTTATAGAAGACCCGGCTGTCGTATAGTCCATTCGTTGCGTGCGCGCAGTTTTTTTAAAATGCATTATATTGAGTCTAAATTTTGAATTTGTGTCCTTAAGGCGTTGATGGATGGAGGGGCTGTAGGAGCTGTTTTGATAAAAAAAAGTAATCAACGCAAGTGTCCAGCCGCTAGTTTGAATCTATGCATCCCAGAATGTAATTTATGTTGATTTCTCACAAGCGTGACGACAGCCATAGTATTAGGTTGTGTTGTTATCTTATGCAAAACTGTATTTTATTTATAAACAAGTGAATTATGTTTTTTATAATTTTAGACATCAAGGCGGTTGAAGCTGCGGAACATTGAAATGTTTTCACAATTATCCGGAGGTCAAGCTATAGAGTTAGCATCAACATTCGCGAAAAACCCACTCATGTTTGAGTTCTCAGTTCCCATGTCTACTTATAGGTAAGTTGAATCTTAATTTCATTGATTGATTCCACAGTCACTTTGTGATAAGTACAACTATTTCTTAAAATCTATTGTGACACGTGTTTCGATGCATTCCGCACAATTTTCAAAGCCTGAAAAAGAAGTTAAGTCTAAATTTAAGATTAATATTCTCGGGACGTTAAGGGTTTAAAGGAGGGTAGGACATGTTTTTTATTTTATACTTATTAATTTATTTTTCATTTAAAAGTTGTTCATACGACAAGTCATAAACTGCAACATTTCGAAATAAGAGAAATTCATAAAAATAAAAATAAAAATAAACCCATAGATAAAAATATGACGATGACTCGAGCCTACCCCCTCATTGTCTTTGTTCCCACTGATAAAAAATAAAATAAATAAATATATATAAACAGCTTCTACCTCCACTTCATCCTACAACGTCACAAGGACGCAACTCTGAAATTTTGAGTTTGCTTCACATATGGTGTTTGGAAATGATGAGGAATGCATTGAAACATGTGTCACAATGGATGTTACGAAATAAAAATAAAAAGAATCCATTTTTATTTTAAGCTGTAAATATGTACCACTTTATATTAAAATCGATGGCGACACGTGTTTTGATGCATTCAGCATCATTTTCAAACACAGTAATGATGGACAGATTAGTTAAACATTAACTTCATTATAATTTTTGCATATTATTTTTTGACATCTCATCAAAGATGAAGAAGAATATGGAAGTCTGGGCATTTACGGGGCTGACGACCGTCTTAGGCTGGTTTAAGTGATCACTTTACACCCGTGTAACATTCACCAATTCTACCCATTATTGACAACCACACTACTCAATTTCTTGGAAGTTCTTTATATATGAACCAATTTAGAAACCTTGTTCTTGAATCACTAGAAATTCACTAGAGACATCTATTGGTGAGATGTAAAGAAGCTTTTTAGTAAGCAGAAAGTCTTATATTAGTATGTGAGGTCCGAATCCTGGATTACAATTACACACATGAGAAACGCTAGAAAATACCATTTTCATTTTTATTATTTAAGCTTATAATTTGACCAGATAATTTATTTACAACATTTTGAGTGTGTCCAAATACATTTTCACAAAATCTGGATTGTCTCTCATAACTCCTGTTATTGGAGACAATCCAGATTTTGTGAACAAGTATTTGGACACACTCAAAATGTTGTAAATAATTTTTGCAGTTAACACTCGCCTTTGATACTTATTAATAATTTGCAAGATTTAAATTTGATCTATAAATCATATTTGCAATGTGCTATTTGTAATTATGAATTTATAAAAATGAATTCAGCTCTAGCGACATAATGAATTGTTCTCACTTCTCATTTTCTTTGTTTATATTTATTCCAGAGATTGTAACTTCAGCTTTTCCGGCATAAAGAATAAAGTTGTACGCCATGCATTAACAAAGGAGAAATATTACGGTTTGTACTTCCATCAAGTAATCATTTTAGTTGGACCAGTGTGTTGGTTTTTTTTTGGTTTTTTTACTGGTCCCAATTTGTAAGAAATTGCAGCTGTGTTTTAGAACTGTGCTCCGCACCTTTTCTCACTTACGACACACCAAAACTCTTCGTAAAATTCCGTAACACACAAACGCTTAAATATATTGATGTTAAATTAACACACATTTTTTGTACAGTATAATGCATGCGTATGAGTTTTCAGCGACTCGTAAGGGTCACTTTTCTTTGTTTATGGCTACTTTGGTGCGGTCATGGTGTGTACAAATCACACTACGCAGTTTTCAACAGTTGGGACTAAGCATTGGGGGCCATTGAAAAATTACTTACTTATAGCAATTATTATTCTGTAACAGCCGTCGTGTTTGTCAGTAAAAATACTCAATAGTTTGTATCCAAGCGCGATACAATTTTGTGTATGATCTACATTGGTCCAGGGAAGAAGTGCGGCTTGCCAACGGTTGTTTTCTAGTACGCGTGCTCCAGGCAACATGGCGGGTATCCATAGGCTGACATCATTCCCCACTCCTTGACATCAATGTTGTCATGTTACAATATACTTCATTCTGAAGAATAAAAGACAAATTATGAAAAATAATTTGTCATTGTGTATTGAATAAAATTGTTAAAGAAAAACACTTATTTTAAGACGACTAGTTTCGGAAGCTATGCTTACATCTTTAGGTCTAAATGTAAACTAAAACAAAATAAAAAATTAACAGTTCTGTAAATAAACAAGTGTTATAAACAAGTGTTTTTATTTAACAATTTTATCATGTCTTACTACAAAGTAAATGCCGAAATAATAAATAGTGTATTGATTACATAATGAAAAATTGTAAAATGTCAAATACATTGAATTTGGCTGCGGCACACCTGTATCCAGCTCACGGCACGCCGGTTGCAGAGCACTGTTTTAGAGGATCAAATAAAATAACGACTTCTTTAAAAAGAGTTGTTAATTAATTGGTCTTTGGATTTGATCATTTAAAGCTGATCACGCTGATCAATGCACAAATTTGGTTGCATATGGCTTATTTCCAGGTTGTAATATAGTTTATTATTTGATATCAAAAACTTTTGCGGGAAAATATATAAACCAAGAAAAAGTAACCAGTATCATCCCTATTAGGTTACTGAATAAGAAACAGTTACCAATCAATCACACCTTTACGATGTTTAAACAATGATTATTTGTGTAGAACATAAAGGATGGTGATATATATTTTAATCATCGCTAAAATGTTTTATGTAATTTTGTTAATTAAAAAAATTAAGTGAAATTCAAAGTTCAGCTAATATATCGCCCACTCCTTTCAAGAACGTCATAAATCAAAAATCGTAAATTTTCGGTTGTGCATGTTTTCGGTTTGCCAAGAAAATGTACCATATCCCAGCAAAAGAGGATTATTTTTAATTTAATATTTACCCGCTACAGGACAGAAAGTGTTGTTTTTGCATTTTGAAGAAAAGGTATTGTTTAATTACTTTTTTTAAATATATTAAATATTTTTCAAATGGAGAAAAAACCTTCAGGTTTTACCTAGAAAGATCTGTTGCTCAGTAAAAAGTTCAGTAAGTGGCTTAAAATTTTTATTTTTAATACATTGTGTTATATTTTTAAACTTTAATAACGTTCTCCTGAAAAATCAAGTTTTTTGATTTATGACGTTCTTGAAAGGAGTGAGCAATATGAGTTAGGTTTGATTTTGAATTGCCTATGTAGGTAAGTGAAATGTCGCTGAATTTACATTTAACTGGTTTATAAATGTTGGTGAAGTTCTATAGTAAATTTAATTTTATCTACATAGTGTTCAAAATCGATTTGTTAAAATAAATTGTTCCCTCTATTTTTGATTTACTATCTAATTTAATTTAAAATGTTTTTTTTAGGGATCATGGGAGATGGAGTGATTCCTGAGCTGTATGACTTATGTTCCGGATTTCAACTTGCAATTACACGACATCTATGCCAACGGACACAAAGAGCCATGGAATATTTGGAAATAAAAAATTATATACCTAGCAATAAGAAAACATTGGTGAGATATTTCTCTTCAAAAGAAGTAAAAAGCCAGTCTAATTGACGCGTTTCGTTATTTTAAATTCTGATGTTTTAAAGTATTCTTGCGATAATTTGTATTGCGATTTCAGTATTTTGTCAACTTTATTTGCACAATAACTGTAGCAAAACAGCGTCTATATTTTTATTGTTGTACACATGATAATTTCATATTGTTTTTGATATCTCATCAAAGATGAAGAAGAATATGGAAGTCTGGGCAAACTTCCATATTCTTCTTCATCTTTGATGATATGTGAAAAATAATATGAAAATAACTCCCATAATTGGAGATAATCTAGATTTTGTGAACAAGTATTTGGACACACTCAAAATGTTGTATGATAATTTCACTCAACTTTGGTCCAAACCATTTAATTAATTTAGATTTTTGGTACATCTGAACTACATTTACACTTTTCAATAAACTTCAATTCATCTTATTTTTTGACATCTCATCAAAGATGAAGAAGAATATGGAAGTCTGGGCATTTACGGGGCTTACGACCGTCATAGGCTGGTTTGAGTGATCACTTTACACACGTGTAACATTCACCAATTCTACCCATTATTGACAACCACGCTACTCAAATTCTTGGAAGTTCTATATATATGAACCAATTTAGAAACCTTGTTCATGAATCTCTAGAACTTCACTAGAGACATCTATTGGTGAGATGTAAAGAAGCTTTTTATTAAGCAGAAACTCTTATATTATAATCCAGATTTTGTGAACAAGTATTTGGACACACTCAAAATGTTGTAAATTCAATTCATCTTTTCAATACATTATTTCATATTATAATCACATGCAGATCTATGAGAAATTGATATAAAGGGATACAACGAAACACAGAATTCAATCAACAGCCGACTACCGAAGGGGTCTCCATGTAAATATCTTACAAGGGAAACATAAAACTTCATGATACCTACATTCTTAGGTCATATTTAATGTAATTAATACTTTGTTGTCGGGCGGTTTTTTAAGTTAGGGTAATCAACCCCGACCCTTATTATACCCAGACAGTCTGCCGCCCGACCCTCAGTATACTAATCACAAGTAACCGTAAACCCAATTCCCATCTGTACAATGTTTTTTGACATCTCTCGGGCTCTACCAAAAGTAAGCAAATAGAACTCTTATAAATGTCTCCCATTCTCTACCAACGGGGCGCTTGTTCACTATCCGGAATTCCGTGTAATTTTACCATCTGGCACGTCAGTTAGCGTTTTAAAACGACAATTGGCTTGTGCTTTTGTCCATCTTTCTTCGGAGAGGTGCTCTTGATCGGTGCGTGAGCACGTTGCGCGTAAATTCAATCACGCCAAACTGTCGTAGTGGTTTTGATTTTTAAAACCGGAGTGCCGGACGGTGAAATCCCGTATAGTGGACAATCGTCCACAGTATGTGAAAGACGCATACATATAAGCATTTCTTACAAACAATGTGTTTGTTAGTATCTTGCTTAAACTGTGAATGTACAATTGAAAATATTATAATAAATATTTATCTGTGCGATTATTCAAACTCTTTCCAAAGAGAATTATTGTATTTATACTGCGAGATATTTATAAAATGTGTGTAAATAATATTTATAATTGGGGTTTGTATTATATTTATATGCAACAAAACCTCATTATTTCACCTTAAGAACTTGACAAACAAAAAACAGTGTAAAATTAAGGAAAGTTTTAATGTAAAAAAAACCTATATTAATATAAGGTTATATCATTTATGATAACAGTTAACCTTGATTTAACATCACGCTATTTAAGAGTTTTCTTAATTCAACCCTAGACCACAGGACTTGTTTCAATATACTTTAATTTGGGACTGTTGTAAAATGTATGACGATAAGAAAAACTCACATTTTTGCCAAAAAATAAGTGCTACATTTTTTTTGTAAGCATTGCATAAAATTGGTGAGATGAAAAAAAGCTTTTTATTAGGCAGAAACTCTTTTATTAGTATGTGTGGTCGGAATCCTGGATTATAATCACACACATGAGAAATGCCAGAAAACACCATTTCCATTTTTATTATATAAGCTTTTATTTTATTATTATTATTATTATTATTATTCATTATTTTTATCCAGGATTCGAACCTCATATACACTAATAAAAGATTTATTATTAGATTAAAACCAATATTTTTAGCTTTTCCACTTTTTTATTTGACCAGCGACCGGGTTTCGTCGTTACCGACATCATCAGATGACCAGTCTGATGATGTCGGTAACGACGAAACCCGGTCGCTGGTCAAATAAAAAAGTGGAAAAGCTAAAAATATTGGTTTTAATCTAATAATAAATTAAAAATGCAATTCCATCACGAAGTGTCAGTGGATAATATAAAACTAATAAAAGAGTTTCGGCTCAATAAAAAGCTTCTTTTCATCTCACCAATAGATGTCTCTAGTGAAGTCAAGAATAATGTTTCAAAATTGGTTCATTACATAAAATATCGGTAAATTGGATGTCTGTCATAAATTTTATGAATGTCCCAAAATCTAGGGTAAAGTAGCGTTAAAATCATTTAGATGAAAACATCTATTTTGAATTATTATATCATAAATGCTTCATTTTCTTTTCAGGTTGTATCTGGTGGTGTTGCCTGTAACAACTTTATAGCAAAAGGTCTAGAAATTGTTTGTAATGAAATGGGGTACAATCTTGTACGTCCGCGACCAAAATTATGTACAGATAACGGAGTAATGATCGCTTGGAATGGAGTGGAAAGGTATAAATATGTCTACTGTTTTTATTTTTCTAGATCCTGTAATAAACAGGAATGAATTTGACTTATAATTCATCCTCTACCAGAACCTAAAATCTGGCAGTGTCAAAAGTCTGCGTAATTGAAGGGCATGTATGACTTGATGTATGGATGTGAAGGAGGCGAGGAGTGTATGTCAGGACAGAAGAGTGTGGCGTTCCATCCTTTCTGCCTACCCCTGCGGTGAATCGGCGTGACAGTAGAAGTAGTAGTAGTCATATCATTATTTTTTTTAGGGCACAAAAGAATATTGGATTGACGTATGATCTCAACTCTGTCAATGCCCAACCACAATGCGACTTGGGGGAAAACATAATAGATGATCTTCGGAGTCTACACATCAAATGTAATTGGGTTAAATTATCTAAGTTATTCAAGTGATATCAGTAATTTTAGAATTTTTCATGTTACCATTTCAATTAAATATATTATATTATCTGCAGCGGATGCAAAAACACGATGATATCTTTGTGGCATTCAATGCAGTTGACTGAGAATACAAAAATTAGTCATAATACGTTAAAGATAAAACAGTTGATTGAAAAACAATTGTCAAGTTATAAAATATGTTTTATGTTATTAAAGTTTTCTAAAAAGTTAAAACGATTTCAAAGTTCCATAACAATTTTTTTTTTAATGTGTTAAAGTATATATTTGTACTAAGGTACAACACACCTTACATGAGTATTTTTGTTTTTAATATTTGTTAAAAATAAATTTTAATATTTTTAATTTCTTCATGTTTTATTTTTTACACCTTTACCTCCCCAATGGCAATAAGTAGTGCACAAATAATCAATTTTTTAGATGTGAAATTTCAAGGATACATTACATTTATTGGACACATTTCGTTACATGAGAGAGAAGAAACATATGACGTAGAGAGATTGGTAAAGAGATCTATACATTCTAACGCCACGGAAGTGGAACAGAAGAGAGCGACATATACATAATGATACAAAGCAATACAATAATATTGTATCGCTCATACGTGCAATATAGATGTACATGTCAGATGCTATATATAAAGGTTGAGACTGACCGGAGCATTTCTTTGTAACGTAACACGTTACGATGCGAGCATTCAGGCAGTCAGTACAGCGAGCCGAGCGCTTCATCCATAGTTCTAATGCTCGCTGATGCTTGCCGCGAGCGATGTTACGACGTTATGTTACGACGAAATGCTCCGGTCAGTCTCCACCTTAAGAACACTGAGGTAACAATACAAAAATTTTGTTTGAAGAAAAAAATTCAAGTACGTCAAACGAAGAAGCAATGTAACATATCGCTCACTCCTTTCAAGAACGTCATAAATCAAAATTTGTCAATTTTCAGTTGTGCATGTTTTCGGAATGCCCAGAAAATGATCTATATCCCAGCAAAAGCGGTATATTTTTAACTTTAATATTTACCGGCTACCGGGCAGAAAGTGTTGTATTTTGCATTTTGAAGAAAAGGTATTGTTTAACTATTTTTCAAATGGAGAAAAAACCTTTAGGTTTTACCTAAAAAGATCTGTTGCACAGTAAAATGTTCAATAAGCGGCTTGATATTTATTTTGAATACATGTATTATATTTTTAAACTTTAAAAACGATCTCCTGTAAAATCATGTTTTTTGATATATGACGTTGTTGAAAGGAGTGACCGATATGTTGGGACTAAAAGTCTTTGTATTTTCCTTGGTAAATACAAAAAATAAATGGAAAATGAGCAATCAACATGTCGTTTGGTTAACACATTCGCTGCCGGTTAGGGAAGCAATATTTCACCAGAAGCCACGTTATTTTTCTTGGTATGATGATAATATTGATAAATATAAAGTAAAATTAAATGCAAAATGTTTCTAAAATTGTCTTTTCATCCACGCCGATACGACTACACTCGCTTAACACACGATGCCGACTAATCCGAATATGAATAATATATTGAATACACGTCACGCACTGGCGCGTGATTGGCGGCGAATGAGTTAAAACCTAATCCATATTTTCCGAAACATAAACAAAACACAAAATGCTGTAAAATAATATAAAAATATATATTTTATAAATTTATTAGCTCATAATCTAACCAATCTATTAAAGCCTAGTATTAAATAAGTTGCAACTTAATTTTCTCAAAACCCAGGTAACATTTTATGTAATAGATTTTTTTCTTGAAGCACCATTTTTGTATTGAAAAAATATGTTTTTCTTCGAAATAACTATATGGTTTTGAAAAGAAAAGAGTTATTGAATGGTAAAATCATATTTAAAAATATTTTTTCACACAACGATAGTAATCTACACTACGCAGCAAATTCATAATATTCGGATGTGGTCAAATCTTTGTTCACAATTCTCGGTGTATCCACTTGGGAGTTATATTGAAATCTCACAACAACGATGACGAAGACTATGAGTCGCAGATGGTTTAAGTGATCACTTTTTATTCTATTATTTCCTTTATCATCCGAACATTTATCATACATCGAGTGTGTGTGTGTGTGTGTGCGTGCGTGCGTGCGTGCGTGCGTGCGTGCGTGCGTGCGTGCGTGCGTGCGTGCGTGCGTGCGTGCGTGCGTGCGTGCGTGCGTGCGTGCGTGCGTGCGTGCGTGCGTGCGTGCGTGCGTGCGTGCGTGCGTGCGTGCGTGCGTGTGTGTGTGTGTGTTGTGGGTTTTATTGTTTAAAATATTTATAATGTACTTGAAAACCCTGGTAAAAATACTTAAATAGTGTTGTGTTTCAAATTCCGCTATATTCATGGAACTTGTCTTCTGACCCGTATCGGCCAATCACAGAGCGGGGATATGTCAAACATTAAGATGACGTCATTATCAGTTTGTGTCTCGTGTTTTTTTTGTTACTGAAAAAATTTCTATAAAAATGGGAAAATTCTATATTTCATAAAGATAGACGATTTTATCTAAAGATAGACAAATCTTAGAAACATAAATGTTACCCGGAGAATTTTGCATTTTGTAAAATCGACTAACATGGATCTGGCGGATTTTGAAAGTAGGCGACACATATTTCCGATATTTTTTGAGCACGAGACTGACTTTGCCTTCCATATAAATAATTAACGGTTGATATTAGGGTTGTATGAACTGGTATATTATAATTAAAGTTACCGAATGAAAATATCAAAAAGTGTGTATCATGTTAAGTTTGATGTCAAAATTAAAAATGAAGTAGTCCATTAATAATGACTGAAGCACACGTGTGTCATTATCGGAATAACTCTTTTTGTATGAACTGCCATATTACGTCTTTTGTTTGCCATGCGATAAATTCCGATTCTCTTTAATAAGTCAGCCATGGACCTAATAATACAGCAGGAACTCGTTTTATCCGTTTATTGCTTCAATAGTTGACACGCTCTTTGAAATGTGATATTAAATACAGTATTTCGATTCGGGCAATAAAACGCCTCTTTGATAATTCGCTCACTCCTTTCAAGAACGTTATAAATCGAAAATTTTCAGTTATGCATGTTTTCGGAATGCCCAGAAAATGTACTATATCCCGGCGAAAACGGCATATTTTAAACTTAATATTTACCCGCTACAGGGCAGAAAGTGTTGTTTTTGCATTTTGAAGTAAAGGTATTGTTTAATTTTTTTTTTTTTATCCAAAATATTTTTCAAATGGAGTAAAAAACCTTCAGGTTTTACCTAAAAAGATCTGTTGCACAGTAAAAAGTTTAAAAAGTGGCTTGATATTTATTTTTAATGCATTTTAGATATTATATTTTTAAACTTTAAATTTTTATATATATATATATATATATATATATATATATATATATATATATATATATATATATATATATATATATATATATATATATATATATATATATATATATATATATATATATATATATATATATATATATATATATATATATATATATATATATATATATATATATATATATATTTATATATATATATATATAGATATATATATATATATATATATATATATATATATATATATATATATATATATATAGATATATATATATATATATATATATATATATGTATATATATATATATATATATATATATATATATATACACACACACGTACATAAATGTGTATGTTTGTTTAACATCACTCGATTTTACTTGTAGCAAAGTGTTAAGTATTTCTTTGTTATTATTTATGTTATATTTCTTTATTTCAATGTATTTTAAATAATGATTATCCCAAAAGAACCTTAGAGGCTCGCGATGCTTTACATCAAAGTTTCGAATAAACATAAATAAATAAAATATCAGATCTCGCCCTCCCTTATTGTCCACCCTGATTAAAAACTTGGCGTTCGTGATTGCTTGCCTGTCCTTTGTAGTAGGGAGCTTTGTAGTAACGAAACACTTCGAGTAAAATTTAATACTCTACTATTGTATAGTTGTCGCCAGATCGCTTTTCCAAAGTCTCATAAAGTGACCACGTTGAAAAAATATAAATATATATATATTTTTTTTAAAAACATTATTTACTTTTTTTGATTTGAACATAGGCACCGGGATAATAAAGCGACAGTGTAATAGGTGTCTTATTTTTATATTATTTTTTGACATCTCGTCAAAGATGAAGAAGAATATGGAAATCTGGGCATTTACGGGGCTGACGACCGTCATAGGCTGGTTTAAGTGATCACTTTACACACGTGTAACATTCACCAATTTCACCCATTATTGACAACCACACTACTCAAATTCTTGGAAGTTCTGTATATATGAACCAATTTAGAAACCTTGTTCTTGAATCACTAGAACTTCACTAGAGACATCTATTGGCGAGATGTAAAGAAGCTTTTTACTAAGCAGAAACTCTTATATTAGTATGTGAGGTCCGAATCTTGGATTATAATTACGCACATGAGAAACGCCAGAAAATACCATTTTCATTTTTATTATTTAAGCTTATAATTTGACAAGACATTTGTGTGTGTGTATATATATTTATATATATAAATATATACAAAAATATATATATATATACATATATTTATATATAAATACATATATATATTTATATATATAAATATATATATATATATATATATATATATATATATATATATATATATATATATATATATATATATATATATATATATATATATATACATATATATATATATATATATATATATATACACACATACATACATACAAAACAATAATCCTATGACAAAATAAGCATCATTCTAAGAGATATAAATATCAAAATATTCATACATATATTCATGAATTAGAATGGTGTATACCGTATTCTGTAGAAGCCCACAATTAATTAGTAGGGCGTAGGAAGAAAATCCATTTGAGTTCATTTATTTTTGGGACAATTCAGTCTCTTGAGGGAATAAACAAGTGGATTTCTGTCGACATTGTTTTCACTCTCTTTAAATCTCAGAGAGCGGCACAGTTGTCATGACAGTAAATTTAATATCTTATTACGCAGTTGTGAAATCCAATTCATATTCACGTAATTTTGAGTGCGTCCAAGTTTTTGTTCACAAATCTCGGTTGATCCACTTAGGAGTTATTTATATTGACATCTCAACACTCGAGATTATAATAACATCTCAACACACTCAACAAAATGTTGTGAATACAATAACTGCTCAAATTATATGTTAAAAAACTTCAGTCATACTTTCAGGCGTCTATTAGTACGTAAAATAATTCGAAAAGAATCTTACAATTCGTGAATGTTCTTCCAAATAAAAAAATACTCAACTCAACCGTTAATGGTGCCGAGAACTCATATTAGAAAGAAGGTGTCAATTAAAAAATATATACAAATACAAATTACCGAGAGAATACCGAAATTGAGTAGTATGATTGTCAATCATGTGTAGAATGGTGAATGTTACACGTGTTTAGAGTAATTACTTCAACAGCCTATGATATGTCATAAGCTCAGTAAATACCTAGACTTCCATATTATTTTTAATCTATATAAAACACCAAGGAAAACTTTACATGATCAAGCATCATGTAAATCATTGATCATCGTTTATGAACCGTAAATAAATAACTAAATGCAAAGAGAGCAATCCTAGAAATTGTTGATTATAAAATTTATTTTGTAATCAACAGTTTATTCAACATAAAAAGTTTTACTTCTTATACGAGGGAAGAATCACATTTTTAAACAAATTGTTGGTAAAAACGAAAAATACTACTTCCGAGAAAATTGATTTTTTTCATTAGGTTACTATTAAAAGTTTATAAAATGTGCCACAAAGTATCTGCGGAAAACATTCAAGAAATACTATTAAAAGCATCGCTGTAATTTTTCATGATCTTTCACTAAAACACAGAGGAAGAATAACTTCTTTATATTTTAAATATATTTTTTAATACTTATTTTCAGTTTTAAATCGACTTGTATCAATTTTTTTCTTTTTATACGGTTAACCTTACTAAAAAACCGTATTTATCATTAGTATATACACCTATATTTCATATTATTTTTTGACATCAAATATGAAGAAGAATATGGAAGTCTGGGCATTTACGGGGCTTCATCTTTGATGAGATGTCAAAAAATAATATGAAAATAACTCCTGTAATTGGAGATAATCCAGATTTTTTGAACAAGTATTTGGACACACTCAAAATGTTGCACCTATATTTCAGTTCCTTTGTTAAGTAAACTGGCAATATTCTTCAATTATGCTTTTAACCGATTTTTCTTTTGCCGGGATTATCTTTCTCTCTCATTCTTATTCTCGCTTTCTTCCCCTCTCCCTACCGGAGTGATTATTTATTGTATATTGCACGAAAGTAATCAAGAGTACTAAGCAGAAAGCATAGAAATGTAACTTGTAACTCAAGATTAAGAAGAAGCCTATTAAAGTTCAAACATTGGCTCCTTAGAGCCAAGTATCGGCAAGTGATCATTCCAAATTAGTTACTTCGTTTATGTTTTCATCAATTATAATGCATATACATTGGAAGCTCCCGTAACGAGCACCTCTCAAAACGAGTAATTCGTATAACGAGCATAAAAACTGAAAACGTTACTCCCTTAACGAGCTATAGTTCGCATAACGAGTTACAAAGATAGGGGCTTTTTCACGACATTCACTTGTGAGCCGGGACTTGCATAAACTGTTGCATCGTACATTAAGAAGCATCACCCTAATAAGGAGGTGGCTATTCGCGGTGTGAAGATAATGGTGTGACACATTTTCGCCAAATTTTGAAGCGTCGGCAAATTTTTTATTTATTTATTTATTTTCAAAAAATATTACACACATAAGTTATATACACATAATATTCCCGATAAGTAACTTCTATTTCTCATTACCTGTTTACCATGTTGTTTTTATATTTTGCCATGTATTAGTATTCATTTTGGTTATTTAATAAAAATCTTTTTTGTAACTTTATTATTTGTGTTCCAGTCTTGTTAACCTTAATCCCATGTCCCAAAATAAGAAACAGAAATTACTCATCGGGAACATTATACGTAAATATGATTTATGTATGTAATATGTTTTGAAATAAAAAATAAATAAACATTGAATATTCTAGGTAATAAGACACTGAGATATATTTTTTGCCAATTGAAGACAAACCTTCATAGTACATTCATATGTAACATATTTCATAGTATTTATGTATAGGTCATAAATAATATTGGTCAGCGAGTGAAATGGAAAACTTAACGAACCGAGGAAGTCAGTAATTTTCCAGGCTTGGATCGCTCTGATTCGTATACGGGAGGGAATCTCACGACCTAGACAGGCTTTCCGGTCCGGTCGTCCAATCCAACTCTCGTAATAATATTGGTGTTATTTGTGTTACTGTCTACATGACCTGATGTACGAGTATGTGAGAGAGGGGGGGAGGCTGACTGGTACAGAGGCAAGCTGTCACATACTAAATGACTCTCCTACAGGGAGATACTACTTAAATTGGACATTTTATAAACCAAATTTGATCCACTTAGGAGTTATTTATATTGACATCTCAACACTCGAGATTATATTAACATCTCAACACACTCAACAAAATGTTGAGAATAAAATATATCGCTCACTCCTTTCAAGAATGTCATAAATAAAAAAAAACTTGATTTTTCAGGAGAACGTTTTTAAAGTTTAAAAATATAATACAATGCATTAAAAATAAATATGAAGCCACTTATTGAACTTTTTACTATATAACAGATCTTTTTAGGTAAAACCTGAAGGTTTTTTCTTCATTTGAAAAATGTTTAGTATATTTAAAAAAATAATTAAACAACACCTTTTCTTCAAAATACAAAAACAAAACTTTATTTTTATTGATTTGGCGTTTAATTTGTAGAACTCCATTTTAATTTATGTATTAATTTTAAATCCAACACAGATTTTTTGAGTCTACAAAGTTTTGGACTAATAACTTAGTTGACTAAAAAAATCTGTGTTTGATTTAAAATAAATACATAAATACAATACTTTCTGTCCTGTAACGGGTAAATATTAAGTTAAAAATATGCCACTTTTGCTGGGATTTAGTACATTTTCTGGGCATTCCGAAAACATGCACAACTGAAAATTGATAATTTTTTATTTATGACGTTCTTGAAAGGAGTGAGCGATATGTTAAAAAAAACTTACTTTCATACTTTCAGGCGTCTATTAGTACGCAAAATAATTCGAAAAAATGCCTTACAAATCAAATTGAATGACTTATACATCAAATTGGGCCACTTACTAATTAAATTGGACGTTTAACACACCAAAGGGATGCTTTAAATTAAATAAACAAATGACTATTTTACTATTTGGGTATTTATATCAGTATGCATACAAAATAAACATATGGTAATAAGATTATAGATGTAAGATGATAGAGTCTTAATGAATATATTTAAATTTATTTTTAAAATCATAATCTCACATGCATAAAAATGTGGGCAGGTATTCACCTTGATGGCAAATTTACTACTAATATGAATATATTTTATAAATCTCTATTTTATTTTTTTGACATCTCATCAAAGATGAAGAAGAATATGGAAGTCTGGGCATTTACGGGGCTGACGACCGTCATAGGCTGGTTTAAGTGACCACTTTACACACGTGTAACATTCACCAATTCTACCCATTATTGACAACCACACTACTCAAATTCTTGGAAGTTCTATATATACCAATTTAGAAACCTTGTTCTTGAATCACTAGATCTTCACTAGAGGCATCTATTGGTGAGATGTAAAGAAGCTTTTTACTAAGCAGAAACTCTTAAAATATTATTATATCTCACCAATAGATGCCTCTAGTGAAGATCTAGTGATTCAAGAACAAGGTTTCTAAATTGGTTCATATATATAGAACTTCCAAGAATTTGAGTAGTGTGGTTGTCAATAATGGGTAGAATTGGTGAATGTTACACTTGTGTAAAGTGATCACTTAAACCAGCCTATGACGGTCGTCAGCCCCGTAAATGCTCAGACTTCCATATTCTTCTTCATCTTTGATGGGATGTAAAAAAAATAATATGAAAATAACTCCTGTAATTGGAGATAATCCAGATTTTGTGAACAAGTATTTGGACACACTCAAAATGTTGTAATCTCTATTTTGTCGTGGTTGATAAAATACAATATAACGTTCAATTTGATTTGTTTAACGTCCAAATTGATTTGTAAGGCGTCTAATTTGGTTTGTTAAACGTCCAGTTTGATGGGAAAACACCTGTATCTCAAGGCCCTGTTGCGTGTGTGACACACAGCATGCGTAAGTATCCTGTCCGCAGGTCCTGACGGAATTTCGAATGTGATGATCATTTATAATTAAAATAAAATCGATACGTGTCTCAAAGCAGCATTAATTGACTGACTTTGATGGGATTTTTTTTATTTTATTTTTTTATTTATTTCTTAAGTTAGCTTATATTAAAACTAATATAAACTATTATATACATTTACATCATCTTTATATATTTACATTTCCTTACAGTAACTTAGACATTTAATTTTAAATTCTTTTAGACACTTTTCATTTTCATTCTTTTAAGAGATAATTTGATTTAAAATATATATTCTGCATATCTCAGCTAACTTGGAAATAATTTACTGAAATAAAAACCCATTCCGTTTTAATGTTATAACATTTTAATGTTATAACATTAATTCTAGTTGTTACAATAAGGTAGTTATTACTTTAACTGAAGTTAAAGTGACAAATAGACGGAGAAGAGAAGAGATAGGAGAATATGTAAGTCTAGATATTTGGTCTTCTCCTTCCTGCAAAATCTATTTTTTTTATACCATACCCTTTTTTTATTATCTCTGAATGTTTTAAATAGTTATTTTAACATAAACGTGGAATCGTTTAATTGGCTTTATTTTTATTAATGTAACTATTTTTGTTAATGTTATGTGATGTTTATTATTGTTAATGTAACTATTTTTTATTATATACTTTTTTAAATGTAAAGCTTTACAATTCCCGAACAAATAAAAATAAAAATAAAAATATTTACAGGGCTGACTAACTGTCGTACTGGTTAAGTGATGACTTTACTCACGTGTAACATTCATCATTCTACCCATGATTGACAACCACATTACTCAAATATTGAAGATCATACATATGGTATATGATCTATTTCATGACGTTCCATGATTGAATTCACAACAGTCATCTGTGATTAGATTTAGAAAGCTTTCATTTAGCAGAGACCTTTTTATTTGTATGCAAGATCTGAACCTGGATTATTTAACATACTGAAAAAACATGAAAACCTGATTTTCATGCAACTTAAAAATTTACCAGCTATTTTCTTTACAACATTTTGAGTATGTACAAGTGTTTGGACATACTCAAAATATTGTGATAAATATATTTCAAATCGTTATGGACAATCTAAAAATACTTATTCAAATGCCCTAAGGTGCATAGAAGCAAAGTCAACACATCTGTAAGAGAAATGGTTTTCTCTCTCAAACCAAAGCTTTCGAAAGGAGCGTTTTCTAATCTTATTATTATATAGCATTAACATCTTTAGCGAGAAGTAAAGTTGTACTTGAAACAACAATAATGAAAAAAAACCTGGAAATTTCTTCGAAACACCATTTATTTTAAAATGTCTTAAACGCCTAAAAATTCTAACACGTGAGGTCAAATAATTTATGTTATTAATATCGTTATAATTTTATCTCTAAGTTAAATATAGCTTAATTGCCTAAACAGACAACAATAATAGATCCATAACAATTACTCTAGCGAAAATATAATTTATGGAGTTGACGTTTAGATAACTTTGAACATTAAAACCTAAAATAGTTTTCTTATTGATGTACATAAATAATTAAATAATCTATATTTAAAGCACAACTTTGTGATTTTCCATTTTCCATTTGTCCATCTTTTTTATTTTTCTTTGTGATTTTCCATCCAAAACAATGTTACATTTTAATTATATAAATAATTGTTCATGAGTACTTTCAATACATTTTTTCGTATGTAAGAATGTTCATTATTATATGACGTATAATTTTAGTATTTTTTGACAGTTTATTGAATTTTTAAACCACAAAACCGCAAAGTTTAAAAACGAAATATTTGTCAAAATCAATTTTGTGTGAAACCGTCATAAACTCAAAAAAATGCATTGATTTTGTGTATTTTACAAATTTTCCTAAATCATCGCATACATATTGATAAAACTTTCAAAATTGATATAATATGGATGTTCAAAAATAACAATTTCAACCGACATATGAAAAGAATCCTACGAGACTTCCCACATATATGGGTAGAATTGTAAACGTCATACAAGTGTATAAAGTGATCACATCAAGTCATTAGGCCTGAAAAGTTACTCATAATTCTATATTCCCTTCGTAAAAGACATGTCAAATGTCTTAAAAATATACATACATATACGAGTATGTACAAATGAGGGCTTTACTAACGTATTTTTAGTATGTAGTATGTATTATTAGCAGTATGTATTATTTTTGTGCTTGTAAAAAGTATTTAAAAATACTTTTTACAAGCAAAAAAATAATTTTGATATAAAATACCATAAACTATAATACCATATAAAGTAAAAAATGACAATTTTTTTTAAATTTCAGCTAAAACATTTTTCCATTTAAAGAAAATTTATGAAGAAGCAAAAGTTTATTTTGTGAAATTCAGACAAAATGTCTAAATGAATGAAATCAAATAGAGACAGAAGGTTGCAGAGACGACGCAAAAAAAATTAAAAGGTTCTCAAAATGATTGATCATTTAGTAATATTTTCATTTCAATAATTAAATTCATACTGTTTGAATAGATATTTATATAGGATAACAACGCAGTTCAAGAAATGAAATGAAATTGAATTGCACGCGACTTAGGATAGTTCTGCATTCAGGTTACAAAGTGTCCATCGCTATTTAGGTTGACGTTATAAAGGAGGGGGGAGGGAGGAGTTAGGGTGGGTGGGAAACATTACTTAAACTATCGAGTTATTTAGAGGTTCCTAAAATAAACTTTTTGTCTTCCATCTATACGAATATATAGGAATACAAGAATGTGTAATTTTAGAATCGGTAAATAACGTTTTTGGCTTGATCAATTTTAACTATAATTTGATATTTTCATATTTATTTTTCATTTCAAACCCTCATCCGCATCCGATGATGTATAGGGCACTGCATCGTATAAACGTAGTGTTATCTTGATCTTTAACACATGAAGGAAAAGTAATCAGCCTTCCGCTTAAGGTACCAGTGCAGGGTAGTATTGAATAAATATTAGAGTGAAATAAAAATCACTTATATTTATTTAAACTCTCTCCGAGAATCTACCCGGGACCCACGGATCGGTATTGACCGTGCTGAATATTACTTAAGGGTACTGTTTATATTTCTATATATATATATAAATATATATATATATATATATATATATATATATATACACATATATATATATATATATATATATATATATATATATACACATATATATATATATATATATATATATATATATATATATATATATATATATATATATATACACACACACACACACAAGCTCTTACCCATGCAGCAGTTTTTAAACCGTTTTCTGACCAACGGTAGGTTTATATGAACCTTATATTATACGACACTTTGCTACTACTTCTCCTTCAACTGTTCCACATAACTCCTTCATGGGTTTCTCTTCTTCTATCTCTCTTGTTTTCCTGTCTTTTATGATAATGATAAGATTGTAGTGCCGCGGGATACGGCATGTGGTCTACCCTCTTCTGTTTTCTATTGTTTATAATAAGGTTCTTCTTTTCAGTCTTCTTATTTATCTTATATCTCTTAGTACTCTTTCCATCCTTCCCTAACACAAAAAAACTCAAACTCTTTTAGTTATAGTTATAGATCTTGCTATCATAGAAAAATCTTTATGGTCAACGTAATGTTTGTCTAATAAAAATATAAATTTACAATAATATAATCGTATTTAAAAAAATAAACAAATCACTTCGTTTTACTCCAGATAATGTTTTCCCTTTGGTAATTATAGTTAATTTAAAATTTTGCTACCTAGACCAAAAATTCATAAAAAAAGTTCTACTTTATACATGCCTTTATAGGCATCTGAAAATACAATATAATCGAAAACTTTAATGAATTATAAATTATTTTATTTATTTATTATTATTGATATGGTGGAAAAAGTGTGCATCCTCTTCTTCTTCTGAATCTCTTCCGCATCCGATGGTCCATAGGACACTCCATATGGAATCAAATCGTTGGACTCCTTATTTATTTTGACCCTCTTCCCTAGGAATCGACCCCAAGACTTCCAGCATGAGAGCCAAACTCGCTAACCACTACACCAAAGAGGTGGAAAGGGTCAAAAGATAGTACACTCTTATAATCAACTCCCTAAAAATGCTAAAAGGCGTATAATATAGTTAAACTTTATTTTTGACATGTCATCAAAGATGAAGAAGAATATGGAAGTCTGGGAAATTACGGGGCTGACGGCCGTCATAGGCTGGTTTAAGTGATCACTTTACACACGTGTAACGTTCTCCGATTCTACCAATTATTGACAACCACACTACTCAAATTCTTGGAAGTTCTATATATATGAACCAATTTAGTAACCTTGTTCTTGAATCACTAGAACTTTACAAGAGACATCTATTGGTGAACAAGTATTTGGACACACTCAAAATGTTATACTTAATAATTATGTATATTCTAAGTTTTCATAAAAAGGTAATGTTATGAAAAATAATTTGTCATCGTGTATTCATATAATGTCACTATGTATTTTATATAAAACATAAAACAAAATTTATTTATTCATATAATGTCACTATGTATTTCGTATAAAACATAATACACAATTTTCAAAATTGGTTCATATATATATTAGAACTTTTAAGAATTTGAGTTGTGTGGTTGGTATCAATAATGGGTAGAATTAATGAATGTTACACGTGTGTAAAGTGATCACTTAAACCAGCCTATGACGGTCCTCAGCCCCGTAAATGTCCAGACATCCATATTCTTCTTCATCTTTGATGAGATGTCAAAAAATAATAATTATTAGGTTTTTTTTTTAATGGTCCATTTGTTCGTTTTTGGTGTGCCGCGGAATTCTAGGAAGAATTTTAGTGTGTCGTAAGTGAGAAAAGGTTGCAGGACCCTAGATTACCTATTATCTGCTTCGCACCCTTCAAATTAATAATTTAATACGTCTAAGCAATTCCTAATTTGGTCAAAGTTTATAATTAAAATCCGTCCTTTTACGAATCATGATGAATTAATGTGGGTGTTTCCAAAATTATACGTCTCGCTTAATTTGTGTTTCAAAGGATTCAGTTCATAACCGAAACTTAATGTATCCCTTCCGTTTCAAATTTTCCTAACGAATTGGTCACGCGAGACTTACGCAATGATAACTTAAAAAGAGAAATATTAGTGTTTTTACTATTTATAAAAATACTTAAATTTCATACTATTTCTGCAAGCGCAAACGGCTCATTATTAGAAATATGTATCAAATTGTGGTAGAGTGGGTTCGAACCAAGAAACTCTGACTCAAGAGTCCGCGACACTAACCACGGGACCACAACCCGACACTACATATTTATTTTAAAATCTGTAATTTTAAATTACTATTATTTTTCAAAAAAATACATACATATAAAGCAAATAAAATTAATCAAATGTAAACCTAACAAAACTTCGAAAGCTAAACTGGCAGTCCACAACAGGGTTCGGGTTCCGACTCTAATGCATGGAGTGTGCAAAAGAAGAATTAAAGTAGACTGAATGCAATGGAAATGCGACCCCTCAGACTAATGTGCGGCAAGATGATGTATGATGGATATGGTGAAATAAGGAATGAATGCAAGGCTGAGATAAGCATTTTCGATAAAATTAAGAAATATGTGTTGAGATGGTTTAGAAATGTGGAACGAATGAGTGATTAAAGAACGATAAAGAAATTTATGAAGCGAATAAAGTTGGTGATAGGAGCAGAGAAAGACCGAGGAAAACGTGGCATGATCAGAAATGTCAAATACTTGAAAACGGTCAAGCCAGAAGTCGAAATAATCAGCGAGTTCAAAGGTTCGTTTCTTCCACATTCATACACGAGCAATTGCATGAATGTGGAAGAGGCGAATAATGTTTGCAGAGACAGAGTAGTGCAGAGTTTTATTCCCTCTGTGGATTATGGATAGTTGGGTTAGTTTATTAAAAAAAACTTTACTATTTGTTTATTTGTTGATATTTTGGAAAAAGTTTTTTTTTAAATTGTCTCTTTGAAAAAGTTGCCTGAATACGCCGTCGGATATAACGCATACTTTAGTAAAAGTTTTATAATATTATGTTAAACCAACTTTTCTTTCACCTCTTTTTATTCTATGTAAAGCCTTGCGCGAGAAAGATTCTAAAGAAACTTGGTACAATCTCTTTTCGGTATTATCGATGCTTATTTTCATCTCCGTCATAAAGCTTCTCGGTTTGTTTCCTAGTGGAAAATTTAAAAAAAAATACCGTTACGATCAGGCAGTATTCTCAAATTCATAAACATTTTATTTGAACCACAAAAAAACTGTTAATATTTATTTTCAATACTCCATTGCCGTCTTATCAATTTTAAGAAGTATCGTGTACATTGAAAAGTTTATTATCAAAAGAAATGACAGGTGAAACGATGAATTATTTGAAATATATCGCGAATTTTCATTCATGCAAAGTACTAAAGATCATTCAATCTAGTTGAAGTTCGGTTGGCAGGTGCCTCTTTTTAGATAAAGGTCGATAGGTTGAGCGAAGACTTTCTTTATGCCCGTTTCGTCCGCAATGGGTAAAGTATCGGAGTAAAATGACAATTTCTTTCTACAGAGGCCGTAAAAAACATCGGAGGTTTGTTTTAATACGTACATATCGGTAGTTGATTTCACCGCGAGCATGCGCGGAGCGGTCGCACCCTAAGAGGGACATGTAAGGGAGGTCGATACGGCTCTCAAAAGCGGATTTCGCTTCTTTCCAACAGGTCGCGTGTACACCAGACGCTCCTTAACTTCACGTAAAAAGCGCGATCTCTTCCTTTCGCTTTTAAAGAAACTCAGTCACCGGGTTGAACTACTCTCTATTCTAAAATTCATTTTTTTGCTACCCAGTTTAGAAAAAAAACTTTTTAAAAAGTTTCGTGTCCCGTGGTTTTAAAGTTCTTAACCCACTCTTACTTAGTTTCAGAGCGAGAGCGGGATTTTATAAAGTAATTCGGACTATTCCTAAATTCTTGTTTAAAATTAAACGGTGTCAGAGTTATATTTGTAAAAATATATTCCTCGACCATTTGTTGCTTAGTTCAACAGTCTTTATAAATTGGCTAACATTGAGGCAACAGTTGAGTCGCTGATTAGGTTAATAAATTCGCAAAACTCTTGAATTATTTAAATAACCAACGATCGCTTTCAACGACTTTTTTTCCGATGAACTAATTTGAATTGGTTCAAATTGCCAAAGCAGAAATGAGTGTTACTGGCACAATATACTTCTGCTTTGTACTCGTAAATTTTGGGGGTAGGGTTTAAAACACGAGTTGAATCAATATAAAGGATATTGCTGACTAAAGGCTATGCCTTTGTACTCGTATATGGCGCCTAAACAGTAGGTGTTAAAATAACCTGATCTGCGCCCGTGGACACGAACTTTTAACTTTCGTTAGGCCACCCTTAAACAACAGTGTATCTAACGTAATCTCGTCCTTTTTAGCAGTGTATAGTATTCGCCTTTAGATTCTGGCTTTTGTTCGGTTCGCGGACCCAAATGCCAAATTAGTTTTGACCCGGTTCTTGGTGCGGACTCTTTGTTTCCATTGAAGAAAGTCAGCGACATGGAGACGATTCGGTAAGTTGATTATTAAATTACATGTTTTTCAATAAAACATATTTTTATTTTATAACAGAAAACTCCATCTACTTTCATTCAAAGCGAATGATTTTTTGTGTATCACTTCGTCTTCATAAAAACAAAGTAAGTACAAAAAACATGTTTTTCGTTTAAGATTTAAATTGAAGATTGCAACGCATATCTCGAGTTTTTGTTGAACGAATTCTTCAGTTTTTTTAAGGTATCATTGACGAAATAACGTTATTATCTTATATAAAATGAATGAAATTTAAATTTCAGTTACATAATAATATTATTTGGTTGATTTTCATTTTGTAAAACGTTTCTAACTTAAGAAATACAACTTGAATTTTAATATTTAAACCTATTTTTAAATTTTGGAAGTGTGCAGCGTGATTTCGATTTTTTAATAAGTAAACGGGTTCAGGTTATAATTTTCTTATATCGAGTATCGAGTGGAAAGGGTACTGCTGAATTATGTTTTTTTTTTCTTATAGTAAACAAATCGTTGAAATACAGATAATAGTGGATGAGGATGCAGTTAATATCCAAATATATATTTTTTCACACAAGATTTATGAAAAATTAATATAACACATATGTGAATGCCTCACTGGATTTTCCAGGCATTGGGGGGGTTATAGCGGCGTTGTTTTCCAAATCAACCCTTGTGTGTTAGTTCAACCTATTATGTGTGTTTCGTGAAACGATTATGCTGCGGCATTACTTCAGGTTGTAAAGTGAAATGACGTATTTTATCTTTTATCATGTTTCAACATAAATGGGTAATAAATTTGTTTATTGCTTATAAAACGACATACAAATGACTAACCTGTTATAAGACGTAAATTAAAGAACTTATCATATATATATATATATATATATATATATATATATAATATAGTCTCTGATAAGCGTAGTGGGTAAACGGTTGACTACGAAATCGACAAAGCAACTTCAATTCCCTCCAATTTAAAAATAGATAATTAAATTACTTTCAGATTTACTTTATCCGCTTCCGTAGTGTAGTGGTTAGCGCGTTTGACTCCTGTTCATGTGGTCGGAGGTCCGATTCCATTTAACATTGCTCTACAGGTCTATTCATTTCGTTTTTATGTATAGTTTGTCTTAGATTGAGTTTACACTGTATTGATTGTATGCAGTGCCCTTTGCACCATTAGGTAGAGGAGATGAGTAAGAATAAAAACGTTATTTTAACGTTTTCGTCCTATTTTCTCCACCCTTTCTTTTTCACTCTCAGATAAGCTTTTTTTTGATAAGCTTTGCTTACTTTTGCTTATTATCCGATTCTTGCGATTTTTTTATTTTTTATTATAATTTATTTTACCCGTTAAATTTTATTCCGATAGTCTAATTACTCTTAGCCACTATTGTAGTTAATATTCATTAGGGGTATTTTAAAAGCGTTGTATTTCAAAAGGTGACTACCAAATATGTGAATATTTTAACCTAGTTTTGAGTACTTGAATTGAGTATCTGTTGAAATGCGCTCCCTCAGATAAGTATATGGGAAATCATTTTATGACAGAATTAATAACGAAAACGTAAGAAAGGAATGTAAGGCTGAACAATGGAGTTATTTAAGGTGGTATGGACAAGTGGAGCGAATAGGTAACGAGATACTGAGTAAGAAAATATATGTTGCGAATATGAACTGGAGAATAAAACGAGGACGGCAGAAAAAGACACGATCAGATCAATCAGAACCTAAAATATTTATTAAATTTGGTTTGATTTTTTAAAAATAAATTAAAAATAATCCAACATGTATATTAAATCATGAAAAAAGCTTCTTCATCTCACACTTTTCGCAAAAACAACTATAAGATTCATATTCTTAATTCTATTTTTTTATTTAATCTAGAAAAAATAAACGTCTTTATTGAATCATTCATCAATTCACTAACAAATAAAACCACCATGTATGTAACACACTCACATATATTCGTTTTTAATAAATCTGGATTTATTCTTCATCTTTTGTATATTAAATCTTTTAAAAGCTATTTGAGCTCAAACGATTCACAAAAAACAAATATAAAAATCATGTACACACTCGAATATGCTTTTTTACTAAATCTTAAATTAACTTTTATTTATATTAAATCGTTGAAAAGCAAATAAAGCTCAATCAATTCACAAAAGAAACAAATATAAAAGTCATATACACACTTAAATACGTTTTTTACTAAATTACTCATTAAAAAAATACTTTTATTTCACTCCACAAAAATAACAAAGATTGTTAAAGATTTTTTTTAATTTTCATAAACGTAAATAAAAACTAACTCTCTAATATTCATTCAATAATACCCTGGGCTGGTACCTGAATCGGAGGTACCTGAACACCTTTTTTTCACGTGTTAGCGATCAAGTGCCCTATGCACCATTGGGGGCAGATGAGAGTTTGAAGAATAAAAAACATATTTAAAAAAAATGTATAATGTGCCGAGGGCACATTATACAACATCGTTATATGTAATTTGAAACTATTTTTCCAGAATAACTGACGTGACTGACTTTTTTTTTAAATTCCAGAATGTTTTATTCAGACTCTCTAAGCGTACATATACTCAGTATATCTTATTCGTTCACCATTCTGGTTTTCAGTATTTGAACATTTTCGTATTTGCTTTCAAAAGTTTTCATGTAATCAATTTAAAGCAAAATAACACCTTTTTACTTTTTATCGATGAATTAACGTAAAATAAACTTTCTGAAAGTTGAGGCCCCTCCCGGCCTAAGCGGCTTGGATTTGACTTTAATAACCGCAAACACAAAAAAAACACTCAACCGTAATATTCAAACAAACTCTGATACGATCAAAGTCATAAGAGGCATGAAACGCATATCGCTCACTCCTTTCAACAACGTCATACGTATATCAAAAATCGTTAATTTTCAGTTGTGTATGTTTTCGGAATGCCCAGAAAATGTACTATATCCCACCAAAAGAAGCATATTTTTAACTTGATATTTACCCGCTACAGGTCAGAAAGTGTTGTTTTTGCATTTTGAAGAAATGGCATTGTTTAATTATTTTTTTAAATTAACTAAATATTTTTCAAATGGAGAAAAAAGCTTAAGGTTTTACTTAAAAAAATCTGTTCAAAAAGTTCAATAAGTGGATTGATATTTATTTTTAATACATTTTATAATATTCTTAAACTTTAAAAACGATCTCATGAAAAATCAAGTATATTGATATATGACGTTGTTGAAAGGAGTGAGCGATATGTTAACTTGTCATTTATTCATATTTCATTCATTGATTCGGTTGTCACTTTGTGTTAATTAACATCTATTAATTTTTTGACATCTTAACATGGATTAAGAAAAATATGAAAGTCTGAAAAATCACTTTACACACGAGTAACATTCACCAATTCTACTCATAATTGACAACACACACTACTCAAATTCTAGGAACTTATAAACTATAAATATTATTCAAATTCGAAACACGGCGCTTGAATTCACTATAATTTCACTAGAGACATATATGGTGGGATGAGAGAAGCTTTTTATTAAGCAAGAACTGTTTCATTTGTATGTGAGGTCCAGAAAAATAACTCCTAATTGGAGATAATCCAGATTTGTGAAATTGTATTTGGACACACTCAAAATATTATGAATGTCTTCTTAAATTAAGAATGTTTTCATTTTAAATTTAAGCTAGACTTGGTAAATACCAATATTTATTAAAATCTATTGTGACACGTGTTTCGATGTATTCCGCCGTATCGACGTATTACGGTGTTTGAAAATGATAAGGAATGTATCAAAACACGTGAAACAAGAGATTTTAAAGAAATAGTGGCATTTACCTAGTAACATTTTAATTGAAATTGTAAAAAGATTATTAGACTTAGAAAATAATGCACCCAGAAATTTTTCATAAAACAAAAACACATGTTCATTTCTAATTATCCATCTTAACAATTGTTTTGAGATAATCGTATTATATCTTAATTTTGCTACACCAATCGGTTTTTCAGTTATGTTGAGTAGTCAAAAATTCACAACTACCTTGTTCAGAAGAGTAATAAAAAAATCTTGAATGTTTTTCGCAGATAATTTGTAATAAAAATCCTTTGGACTGTATGCAAATGAAGTAGCCCACCCATTAGCCCCTCCTACGGTGAATAAGTTTAATGATTTTTACACTGAAACGCGAAAAGGCTTAAAGCGACATTTAGACACGAAGAGAGTTATTTATACAGTTTAAGAGGGTTATTTTTTGCGTCGAATGCACTTCTCTTCATCGAGGCGGGGAAGCCTGCTTCAACTGCCATGATACAATCGAATAAAAGGATAGAAATTTTCCAAGCGAAATATAAAGTATTATTCATTTATTTTATTTGTTCAGGAACTATACAGCTTACACATAAAAAAAAATATAAAAAATTGTTAGATTGACAATGATAAAAGCCAATTAAATAATTTCACATATCGCTCACTCCAATTAACAACGTCTTATAAAAAAAATTGTCAATTTTCAGTTCTGCATGTTTTCGGAATGTTTAGAAAATGGACTATATCCCAGCAAAAGCGGCATATTTTAAACATAATATTTACCTGCTACAGGGCAGAACGAGTTGTTTTCGCATTTTGAAGAAAAGGTTTTGTTTAATTTATTTTTAAATATACCAAATATTTTTCAAATGGAGAAAGAACATTCAAGTTTTACCTAAAAAGATCTGTTGCACAGTAAAAAGTTCAATAAGTGGCTTGATATTTATTTTAAAAACATTTTATTAAACTTTAAAAACGATCTTCTGGAAAATTAAATTTATTGATATTTGACGCTATTGAAGGAGTGAGCGATATGTATATGTTATGAATACTGTTGCATAATAAGAGAGAAAAGAGGGTGTGTGTGTGTGTGTGTGTGTGTGTGTGTGTGTGTGTGTGTGTGTGTGTGTGTGTGTGTGTGTGTGTGTGTGTGTGTGTGTGTGTGTGTGTGTGTGTGTGTGTGTGTGTGTGTGAGTGAGTGTGAGTGCGTGTGTGTGTGTGTGTGTGTGTGTGTGTGTGTGTGTGTGTGTGTGTGTGTGTGGTGTGTGTGTGTGTGTGAGGGTGGGAGTAAAAGGTGTAAATTATAAAGTACACACAGTATTCACACAGATATATTATCTCCAGATATCAAATTCTGTTTGGTTTATTTTGCCAAGTCCTTTTTTAACTAAGTCAGTCTTACTGTCTTATATATTACATATTTGTATGAGTTGTCTGTTTTTTATGCGTTCATGTCAGTCTGTTCTACAGTATGGGATTATTGGTTGGGGTGGTAAGAGTAATGCATTATTAAAGAGAGCCATTGTTGCCCAAAAATCGATATGGAAAATCGTGCTTGAAGTTCCGAAACGGATTCCCACTGAGGAAATATTTAATACGTTACAATTTTTGACAGTCAAACAACTACCCCATAAAACAGTGTTCCGCTAACTTTTTTTGTACAAGGTACAACCTGCCGAATTAGGAAATTTCAAAGGTACCTACACCAAAGGAAAAAATCAAAGTTTATTGAATGTTTATTTATTTATTATTACATTGAATATAATTCGAAAATATGTATTTATATATTGGTTACAAAAGTATTTTTTTAAAATAATTTTAATTCAATTTATAGACATTTCTACTTTTACTTTCACATTACTTTTATAATTATTTTGTGTTTCTTTTTTTTCGTTCTTAGATTAAAATGTACATAATTTATTTTATTAATTTTTTAGCATTTAATGTATTCATTTTTTTATATTTGTAGAATGGTTATTGAAGTTCCTACTTGGCTCCCAAATATTTAAAGTTTTTTTTGGAATTACGGTATTGCATTTTGGTATTGTAAAGTCATGTAGGTATCTCGAAGATAAACTTTTCTTTAGATTTAAGTATTTTTCACTCTTAAATAGTTGGAGAATTGTTGTTTTTTGAAAATGGTTTCTGTTCTTGGGATGTGATATATTAAAAACAATAAATTTGTTAAATAGTTTTTTAAAATTATTTTAATTATTGTTCTCTGAACTGTTTTGAAAGAGTTCAAGGCGTATTGTTTTTTTAAAATTACCTAACGTCCAAGTGACTCTGAAATCTAGCTACGGATTATGCAACACCGCTTATCATGACCCTACTCAGGCTTCAACTTTTTAAGTTTCATAGCCTATGCCTACTCGTGAGTGGATTTACTCTCTATGTTTAAAGTTACTATAATTTCTTTTAATTCATGAGTGAAAATTCTAGGCAAAAACGCCCTGTTGTAAATATATGTTTTATGCAAAATGTGAGCCTGCTCGACTGAGCACAGGTGAACAAAATTTGGAGCAATTGTGTTATCTTTACAAAACTAGACTTTTTTCCGCGGCTCACCAACTAATCACGACGGTGTACCAGTGTGCCGCGGCACACACTTTGCGGAACAATGCTCTAACTCTAAAACAATCCTTAAATAAACATGAATTTAAGGATTACTCCCACATAACTCAAAAAATCATATACCAGCAAAGCATGTTAATCACAATCAACACTTTATGGAAATGTATAAACAACTACAACATTTCAAACATAGAAACACATCAAATCCATACCACTTTTTGTCAAAAAAACTTTATTACTAAAAAAAGTTGTGAAACCTGTTCCACTTTCTATAAAGTCATTAAATAACGAAATTAAGTAAAAATAAGCTATTGATAAATGTAAAATAGAGGTGGGTAGATCTGAAATATACACATCATTCGGCCATGTCGTATTTGATTGCGAGGGAAAATAACTGTAAATTTTCATTCTTTATTATATGTTTGATGAAAAATTAATAAATGACTACCTATTTCTTTATTTTTTTAAATTATTTAATTAAGTCTTATTTATCTGCCTCCGTGGTGTAATGGTTTAGCTACCATGCTGGAGGTCGCAGGTTCGATTCCCAGGGGGGGGGGTAAAAATTAATATGAATGATTTTACACTCCAATATTTATTTAATATTACCTTGGACTAGTCCCTGAAGCGCAGGAGTGATCATCTTGCCTTCATGTAAGTTACGATCGACATAACACTACGTCAATACGATGTTCTGCCCTATGCACCATTGGATGCGGATAAGGGTAGGAGGAAAAGCATTTTATTGTTTATTTTAATATCCAACATCGATTTTCCAACATATGTCGGGATAGGATTTCCAAAATAATATCGATTTTCCACATGTATCCGCCTTAGATTTCCTGAATAATATTCTATCGAGACAGGAAAATAAATTGAAAATACAAAATGTGTTTACTCTGAGCACCTTTAAATTAATTGCTTTATTTACTATAAAGCACCTATTAACTCTAGTTACGTGGTTTACTGCAACGAACGCCATTTTATTGCATTAATTAAGTACTAGTGGTCTTCAGCAAAATGGTGCTAATCAAGCTTTATTTCCATATATATTAAATTTCCCGTCCAGCTCTAGTCAGCCTGCTAACGTATTATTATGATTATTATTTGTATACGTGCTTTAAAATAAACCATTAACACGTTTTCCATTTTATATGTAATATTATATTATTAAGGTTTCACTTGGTAAAAGCCACTATTTATTAAAATCTATCAGACGGTGTTTAAAAATGATGCGGAATACATCGAAACCATCCATGCGTAGAATTCTACTTCTCGCAAATGGTACTATAGGTCACATATCGCTCACTTCTTTCAAGAACGTCATAAATAAAAAAAAACTTGATTTTTCAGGAGAACGTTTTTAAAGTTAAAAAATATAACACAATGTATTAAAAATAAATATCAAGCTAGTTATTGAACTTTTTACTATGCAACACACATTTTTAGGTAAAACCTGAAGGTTTTTTCTCCATTTGAAAAATATTGAATATATTTAAAAAAATAATTAAAACAATACCTTTTCTTCAAAATACATAAAACAACATTTTCTGTCCTGTAGCGGGTAGATATTAAGTAAAAAATATGCCGCTTCTGCTGGGATATACAATAGTACATTTTCTGTGCATTCCGAAAACATGCACAACTGAAAATTGACGATTTTTGATTTATGACGTTCTTGAAAGGAGCGAGCGATATATGTAATTTCATTAATTGATTCGGCAGTCACTTTGTGGTAAAACCTATCCATTTTTAATTCAAATTTACTTCGTAAATACCACTATGTAAAGTGGTATTTACTAAATAAAATTTTAATTTTAAAAACACATAAATGTATTTAGCACTGGTTTCACCCATTTCAAACAACAGTGTTTGATGTCCCTGAATTTAAGCGATATGTGAGTACCTCAATTTTTAATATAATTATATAAATGATCTGGTAATAACATTTTTTCAATCTAGTGAGTCCAAAGTAATGGGTAGATGTGTTATAAATCCACCTACTATAGAAGTGTAGTGGTTCGAATATTACCGAGTAAAAACCAGGGTGGATTTTTTTGTGGTTGCTTCATTGGTATGTTCCTTTTGAATGAATCAGAATTTTATAAATATTAAGAAGTTTTGTCGTCTCTAGTTAAAATATTGATAATATTATAATATATGATAATATTATAAAATGATAATATGACAGACGTTTCAATGTATAATACATGGATATTGATTGATCTAACAATACTGACAGAAAATGTCCCAGTAGTAAAGGAATAAATTTGTTGGTTAAGTATGTATATTGAAGTGAATAATTTTGAATACGTTTTGCTTCAAGCTTTTACATAAATTTGATTTGTAAATTTTTACATAAAGTCTTTTTAATTGCCTTCTATTTCTACCATAGTCAAAAACTTTTCAATCTTTTTCATGTAGGTACTGGGTGACATGAAATACGTAGATATACTGACATTTTTGTAAAAAAAAGTAAAAATGATTAACGTCGAAGTAAATGTTTTAAATATTAATAATATTGAGAATAAATACGTAGAGTTCATGACTCCAGTATAAGAGTAATAACAGCATCCTAGTCGCAGATTGTAGTAATATATATCTATCATATCGACAAGAGTGACTTCTACAATCTTTCTAAACATTTCAGGTAGATTTTGTTTTTAAAGATCGTCAATATCAAAGAATATAATATCAGCTTTTATGTAAGGAATTTTGGTGCTTTTATGTAAGGCAATTTAATTTTCTGTAAACCCACGTAACATTTAGCGTAATTGCTTCTAAATTATTTATTTTTTAATGGGAGTTGATTTTATTTATAATTTACCTTGCTTATTATATTCAAGGTTATAGATCAATTAGTATATTATTTATTGATTCGGCATTAACTTTGTGGAATGACATGATTATTTTAATTTAATTAAACACTTGAATAATCCACTGAATTGAGTTTTATTTTTATTTACGACTAGTTTCGAAAATGACAATTGTTTTCATCTTCTGATACAAATTAAAACTAATTTTAATTAAACTAAACTAGTTTTGATTTGTACCAGAAGATGAAAACAATTGTCGTTTTCGAAACTAGTCGTAAATAAAGATAAAACTCAATTCAGTGGATTATTCAAGTGGTTAATTTAATTAAAATGATCAATTAGTATATTTTCATTTATTCTCGCTCAAATCACGTTTTATTTTAATATGTGCTTGGAATAGGTAGGATAGTTTTTTTTTGCTGCTTAACACCTTTTTTGTATTGATAAAATAAGTTTTTATTCGAAATAAATATATGGTTTTAAAACGCTAAAAGTTATAGTAAGGTATGGAGTAAAGTAAATGAAAAAATATTTTTAATAAATGTTTTACTTAGTATATACCACTATTTCTTAAAATCTTCTGTGACACGTGTTTCGATGCATTCCGCATCATTTTCAAACACCGTATGAAAATAAAAATAGTGGTATTTACTAAGTAAAACATTTATTAAAAATGGATAGATTTTACCACAAAGTGACTGCCGAATCAATTAATAAAAAAATATTTATTTGCCAAATTCCAATATATATTGTAAAAAAAAATGTGCGCGGACAACACAGCCGGGAGAGTACTTACTTTAAATATTTGAGAGTACACCGTTATGTGCTAGTTGAAGTTTCAATCAATCTCCGATCATCACAGTTTACAAAAAGCGAGGCACCTTTGTATTTTCCTAATCCAGGCTGACCTGGCCTGAGCACCCTAATGCATGTTGCAACTAATTACGATTGACCTATTTTGTTGCCATATAAATTCACAATCTGTTCCTGAAACTTAACTGTGAGGTAGGATTGATTTAATAACAATTCTATTTAATCATGAATAATTTATACATCACATTTTTTTAAAATTAGGTTTTAAATACATTTTAAAATCTCATATCTATGTTCATCTATGAAGAAAAATATGTAAGTCTTTGTATTTACAAGGCTTACGGCCTGTCATAGGCTGGTTTAGTGATCACTTTACATACGTGTAACATTCACCATTCTACTCACGATGACAAGTCATACATATATCGCTCACTCCTTTCAACAAACGTGATATATAAAAAAAAAACTAGATTTTTCAGAATATCGTTTTTAAAGTTTAAAAATATTATAAAATGTATTAAAAATAAATATCAAGCCACTTATTGAACTTTTTACTGTGCAACAGATCTTTTGGGGTAAAACCTGAATGTTTTTTCTCCATTTGAAAAATATTTGGCATATTTAAATAAATATTAAAACATTACCTTCTCTTCACAAAGTAAAAACAACACTTTCTGCCCTGTTGCGAGTAAATATTTAGTTAAAAATATGCCGCTTTTGCTGGGGTTAAGTACATTTTATGGGCATTCCGAAAACATGCACACCTGAAAATTGTCTATTTTTTTTTATATGTGACGTTGTTGAAAGGAGTGAGCGATATGTTTAATCGATTTTACGACGTTCAATGATTGAGTTCACAAGAACCATATATGATTGGATTTAGAAAGCTTTTATTTAGCAGAGACCCTTTCATTTCTATGCATGATTCGAATCCTGGTTATTTTACGTACTTATGATTACTTTATGCACGTTACATAACTACAAATAACTAATAAGTAGTTTACATTGTACGATTTTTTCGATATTATGTGAACTATTAGTTATTGTAAGATATACATATCATGGTATACGGAAAAAATATGTTTTTATTTTGTCATTTCTTTATAATCACAGGAGTCGCATGAGTGCATTTTGTTGCATTTAGTTTATGTGTCCTTTCCTACAGCCAGTTTTGCTTTTACTACTTTGACTATCGGAGCGGAAGATATTGTGTGACGTCTCCTGAGAGTTTGATGATGAGAGCCGGTATGGAAAATTTGTTGCGTTGTCTATTATCAACTGAGAATAAAACATACAAAAAATTACATTCGACCAATCAAGTACGTGATGAAATGGAAACTATATACATATACATATATATATATATATATATATATATATATATATATATATATATATATATATATATATATATATATATATATATATATATATATATATATATATATATATTCTATATATATATATGAACATAAACACTGAATGAAAGCTTTAAAACATTTCCTTGATTTTCGTTGTTAACATTATTGAGACGCCTCATACAATGAATATTCTACATAGATTCATCAGACGACCCTGAAACATCCCTCAAAAAGGAAGTTGGGAATCGATTGGTAAGGATTGATACTGATTGTATCCGTGAGAAAGTTTGAAATTTAAAATAAGGTAATGTAATGACAGGATACGGTTAATAAACTAAGTAGGTTCTCACGATATTGGCTAGATAGTAGGAAATGCAGATACCTTCCTTAATCTCCTAAAATAAACCGTTATTTATCAATTCTTAATAGTATTTTTAAAAGTTTTTTTTGAACACTCTCCTTATCATCCATTGTTTACATTGTTTACTTATTCCATCATAAGATTATTAAAAAAAAAAATAATAAAAAAAACCATACCACAAAGTTTTCAATGCTTTTAATAACGAAATTTTTTTTTTTTTACTTTAAAGATATTTTGAACATTCCAATCAATACTTCAGCAATATTCAGTGATGATACTTATTTTTATTAATTTAAATATGTAATACATATTATTCCGTAAAGTTAATACCAAATCAATAAATCTATTTTAAGAGTTTTCAAATACACATTTCAACTTACCCCATTAGTTTTAAGCCATCCATATTTGAATCGCATAAAGTTATGGAATTATGCTTATCAGTTTTTATTGGCGGTGATTTTATTTGGCTCAGACATTTTGTTCTGGCCCACAAGTAGGTATATGAAACCAAACGAATTTCAGAACGAAATTACAAGCATAGCGTGGAAACTGTTGATTTGAGTCGAAACGTGCATGTTTCAAATTTCATGCAATTAAGTAATATACGTACGGTGGCACTAAAAATATGAATTTCACTGTAATAGTTTATAAAAAAAAAAATATAATAAAATGTGACTTTTCTTGGCGTTATGACATTTTTAAATTTTTTTGCCGTGACCACTTTACTGTACTTTAATGGAAGACATCTGCATCTAGATAATTAACATTAACTTCGTTAAAGTTGGTTTTTGTAAATGCTACAGTTTTAATTTCTAAAGGCAAAAATAAATAAACCCCAATTATGGCTTACGTCAATAAATTAAAGATTTTGTTAAATATTATATAAAATAATTAAAAACAAACAGTTTATTACAAAGAAGCAGAAGTTTATTATGATAAAATAACTAACATAATAAACACATACAGATGTTTACATTCGTCATCTGTATAGATCGACAAACGGTAACATAAATTTTTCATATATAATATAAAAGGTCTTAAATTTTCAACACTCCGTACATAACGCGTGGTACCTCATTTAACTGGGTGACACGGAAGAGTGGCACACGTCCTGTTGTATATGTTACAGACTTGTGCCCCTTTTCCGTTTTACCACAGATATAGCTTCTGACGTATACGTCAACAACTTGTAGATATACACGTCAGACGCTATCTTATTCCATTGCTTTGCATGGCTTTCTTTTGCTCTTTTTCCTTGGCGTCGGCATGTATAGCTCCCTTTCTCTTTACGGTATATACTTCTCTCTCATGTAACGAAAAGTGCCTAATAAACGTGACGCAACCTTGAAATTTTATAAAAAAATAAACTATGGTATAAACTTCTTAAATATGCACATTTTACTTAGATTGAATAATTTACTAATTAATATTGAAAATAAAATAAAAATGTTTTTTTAATAAATAGAGTAAAAATGATTAAAATGTACATATTTTTCTTTACTGATATGTAATATCAATATGATTGATTAACTGAAATTCCAATTATATAAGTTGGTTCTAAAATATATACATTTGATGAAATCATGTGGTTATGACGTAACCTAGTTTTACTAAAGTAATATTGAACCAATCAACAATTCAATTTGTAATACAATATACCATATGTAATTATGTTATATGATATTAATTGAATGTATTATAAATACAATTGTTTAACTAGTACAGCATGTAATCATAAACAGGTAAATTCAATAAGTTGTTTGTGAAATATGTTATCTAATATCGACATAAGGTAGGGATTAATAATCTATTGTGAAAATAATTGCATTAAATGGAAAATAATAATGATATTATCAAAATTAATATACATCGTGGCACAAAATAATTCACCCTATCGAAATATGCTATATTCTTTATCCGTTGAATCTTCAATATTACATAAATTTTGTTACAAAATAATAAGTTCTATGCAGGGTGGCGCAGAATTGATCACCCTAACGGAAAATTGTATAATATTATGCAAATGGCGTCGTACGTCAATCGTATTCGGTATTTGTGAACTAGGCATCTGCAGTATACAAACATATCAATGAAATGAGGACATATCGCTCACTCCTTTCAAGAACGACATAAATCAAAAAACTTGATTTTTCAGGAGAGCGTTTTTAATGTTTAATATTATAATACAATGTATTAAAAATAAATATCAAGCAACTTATTGAACTTTTTACTGTGCAACAGATTTTTTAGGTAAAACCTGAAGGTTTTTTCTCCATTTGAAAAATATTTAGAATTTTTGTAAAAACAATTAAACAATACCTTTTCTTCAAAATGCAAAAACAACACTTTCTACCCTGTGGCGGGTAAATATTAAGTTAAAAATATGCCGCTTTTGCTGGGATACAGTACATTTTCTGGGCCTTCCGAAAACATGCACAACTGAAAATTGACCATTTTTTATTTATGACGTTCTTGAAAGGAGTGAGCGATATGTGTAACACTGGAGGCAGCCACTTGACGGTTATTATCTTTTTCACTTTACAAAAAAATAAGGTCCAAATAAAGATTTCCATCACTCAAAATAATTTTTCAAATTAAGTAAAAAAGACATCAGACCATCAGACAGAAGATCAGACCCCCAGGAAGACCACCTAAACGATGGAAGGATAGATGGTCTTCCACCTCCCAGGAGCGAACCGAGAATGACAGGACCTAGTCCTAAAAGAAGAAGAAGGAGTAAAAAAAAAGAAACTTAACAAAATTGGATGATTACTATTCCGCTATCTTGAATATGTTTGAATACTACAGCTGTTTAGTTTACAAATGTCTAATACGATTGACGTACGACACCACTTGCATAATATTATAAAATTTTCCGTTGAGGTGATTAATTTTGCGCCACCCTGCATAGTACGTATTTTTTTGTAACAAAATTTATGTATTATAGAAGATTCAACGGACAAAGAATAAAATATTAAAAAATTATATAAAAAATTGTCGTTTAAAAATGAAAAATGTTGGATTTTTTAAATTGCTTGGGGAGAAAGTGTGGGGTAGGTTTTGTGTAAGCGTAGATTTATACGAGGAGTTGAGGGTAGAATTACTACTAGCGCAAATATAAGACAATCGTGAGTTTTCTCAGTAATACTTTTTTTACTCCTGAAACACTTTTTTTTTCGATAATACTTTTGAACTTTTACTGCGAGTCACCACATAAAGCTAAGAAAAAAACGTTCTCACCTAACCTGGATAGTTTTCCGGATTAAAAAATAATATAATAAAGTAATATAATGGCTGTAGGTGTATTTTTAATCGGGTTACTGATACTGTTACTATAATAATTGCGCATTTTTTTCATTCCTTTTCTTTTGATTAATCTTTTAATTACTATTTTATTATGACTTTAATGTAACATAAGATTAATTTTTAATAAAATAATTCCTCTAACTAATAAATTATATTTATAATTCTAGTTATAAATAATGTTTGTAAAACAAACTCCCTAAATACGAGAAGTAAACTCTATTAGAAAGGTAATAAAAATAATAATAGTAATACCCTTATCCGCACCCCAATGGTGCATAGGGCACTGCGTCATATAAGCGCAGTGTTATCTTGATCGTTTACACATGAAGGAAAGGTGATCAGCCCTCCGCTTCAGGTACCAGTCCAGGGTAATATTGAATAAATATGACAGTGAAAAAATCACTTATATTTATTTTACCCCCCTTGGGAATCGAACCCGGGATCTCCAGAACGGTAGCCGAGCGTGCTGACCATTACACTACGGAGGCGGACAAAGGCGGAGGCGGACGGAGGCGGACATTAGAAAGGTAACTCCTTATTGAAAATGATGTATAATTAATTATTATTAATACTCATTAATCAAATATATTCATGCATATAAACTTTGAATTGTAATATAAAGAAATCACAAATCATAGACAACTAAAATAGGGAAAAATAAACGGAAATTAAGCATTAAAAATTACAGTCATGAAATTCATATTATTCCCGTAATCGTGTAATTTTCCATTTTTATAATGACATGGATTACCCAACAACAGAGACCATCAGACTGGTAAGAGCCATTTTACAAAACACATCCCGGGCTTTATAGCGATTAAAAAAAAAGGATTCATAAAGTAGGACAAAGTTAATCACGTGTGGATTGAAGCTCAGAGGAACGAAACTAGGTCGGAGGAATTTATCCTCCAGCTGAATTTGAACGTCGCGCATTACCTGAATATTTCCGTAAATATCTGTTTATTCTCTTATGTAATATGTATATACATATATGTACAGGGTGGCGTGCGGCAGATGCATGGATTTGAAAATGAAATACATGGCTGTCTGATACAAGAGGACCATTTTCGTCTGATTCATTATCTCTCTTTCTCACTCTTTCTCTCCCTCTCGAAATAAGCCTTCTCCTACCACAACATTTGTCGGACTTCCAATTTGCCACCTGGAGAAGCTATACTGTAACTTCGTTTTTCTACCTCAGTCTGGATCTTCCCACATTACTCTCTCCACCTGGATAATGTCATCAATATTTTAGGGATGCATGTGTTCGGCATTCTCTGTAAATGTCCAGCCCATCTCAACTTGATGAATCTTATATGCTGGAAGGCTGGTATATATTATATTATTATATTATGTTATTATATACAGTTTGTTGTTGTGCAGAATGCATTAGTGTTGCTCGTCTTTCCTGGTTCATTACCTGATTACGAAAATTAAAGTTTACACGGTTTAGTAAAAATATTTTTCGAAAATGAGTCAACCCACACTCCAAATATTCACAAGCTAGGACACAAAATGCCGAACCTTCTTCTAGTGGAACGGAAGGTCTTCTGATGACAGTCAACAGTCCGCCTTCTCTTGAGGAGTGCAACGTAGTTTCCTCCCAGCAGTGAGCAAATGCAGACAAGGCCCACACTAGATAATCCCTTCTTTTCCCAACACAAATTCAAATAAAAACATACAGAATTAGTTAGAGAAAAAAAAACCACTAAATGATATATTATGTGATATAAACCTTGTACATAACAAGCAAGGTAAATAATTTATGCAATTCCCATCTAAAAAAAACCTCCAAATATTCAGTAAGCCTTTTCCTGCACTTTTCGAAGGATTGCCAGGGGAATTTTGGCAATTTGGGTATGAATATTACTTTTAAGGGCTTACAGGGTCCTGAGACATTCGTAAAAAGGCGAGGCGTTCGGGGAATCTGTCTCATAAAAAATACATGCAACCCAACCCCTGCTGCGTTGGCTGTAACCACATCCTAATGAAACCGGATGTCTTTCAGCTCTATCTCTTCCAATTCAAGCAAGAAAAAATCCTGGATCATAGCTCCGTAATGTGCAAATGAGACTGTAGCCGCTCGATCATTTTATAAAAAAAGAGTCACACCGTCATCCTGTCGGAATGCAGGGACCTCTGGTGGAGCTCCTAGAGATTTCTATCACTCTTGCTTATTGCACGCGGATGATAGAGCGGGTGTTCAAAAAATAGATGCTCACACAAAAAAACACTATGTTTAATGGACCACACTATTATAGCGACTGACACCATATGGAATATAAACTTTCCATCTTTCTTTTTATTAACACACTTTCAAATTTCTACGACCATCAGGAAGAAAGTAATGGCGTCTTAAATTCCATAAGCCTACCTCGAGCCACTCTGTACATAAAACATATAACAATGATATAAAACAATGTTTAAAATGTAGAGATATTATATGTCTTTCAAAATCCGCCAGATTCAATGTTATAAGATAACTAACTAACTAAAAGTTAAGATTTTAAAATATAAACTCTATCGGAATGCTAATTGTGGGTTTTATTGTTTAAAATAATTACATACTTGAAAACCCTGCTAAAAATACTTAAAAACAGCGTCGAATTTCAAATTCCGCTATATTCATAGAACTTGCCTTCTGACCCATATCGGCCAATCAGAGAGCGGTGATAGGTCAAAAATTAAGATGACGTCATTATCGGTTTGCGAGTTTTGTTTTTTTTTTTAATACTAAATATTTTTTTTTTAAAAAAAGGGAAAATATTTTATATAAAGATAGACAAATCTTTTGAACATAAATGTTATCCGGAGAATTTTACATTTTTTGTAAAATCGACTTACATGGATCTGGCGGATTTCGAAAGTAGGTGGCACATATACCATACAAGTGGAGTTGTTGAGTTGGAGTTCTTATTAGCTCAAAACACACAAAAATTTCAAGGATTAGAATTTTTGTGTGTATCTTTCGAATCAAATAACGGCTTCAAAATATAAAAATTAGGTATAAAAGTTTGTTTACCTAAAAGATCCATATAAAGTGCTTTGAATTAAATTTTGGTATAACCGAAGTAGCGAGTTCCTTCCCTGAAGGCTGGTATGAAATATTTCGCACACAATGCTTTGATACATAACGTTTTTTACAGAAAATTCGGTAGAAGCCTCTGTAGTTATGATCCGTCACGGAATTCATTCAATATAGGCACCTATGTGCGTACACGTATCTTGAGAAATGTTGAGTGGAATGTTTTAGTGTGGCGTTATTATATAAACGTGTTTATATCCTTCCCGGATACTTATAGAATTAAAAATACAAGAGCGCACAAAAATAGCGTTTTGAAGTACCGTAGAACGGGGCTACTTGAACTTTGATGATTGTCACTTGAGCCCAGTACATTTTTTTTATAAAGATCTGTATTTGGTCTACAATAATGAACGTATTGACATGATTCATTGTTTCCCTGACAGGTGACACTTCTTTTTCCAACTGCATTCGCCTCATAAATTTGTTTTACCGTTCTTTCCTCACCCATTCGTTCCACATCTCCAAACCATCTCAACATACCTTTCTTAATTTTATCGATAATGCTTGTCTCAGCTTTGCATACCTTCCTTATTTAACTATTCGCACAAATGGAGAAAGGAGCAGAGGAAGACCGAGAAAAACATGGCACGATCAGGTATGTTAAATACTTGAAAGTGTTAGGAGTCGTAACAATCGGCGGGTATGTATGAGGAGATGCATGAACGTGGAAGAGGCGAAGAATGTTTGCAAAGACAGAGTGGTGTGGCGTTCTATTCTCTCTGCCTACCCCTGTATAAATATTCACAAGGCGTTGTTCCGTTAGCCATTTTGAAGATGATCAAACAGTTTACCTTTATTTTAAGAAAATTTCTACGGGTGAATATGAAACATTGTCACGTTTAATCTCGTTATATTCTTGTTTTGACATGATTACATTCTATTGTACATACATCTAACGTTTGATTTCCCTGGTGCAGAAACTCTATAACATTTTTCAAGCGCCACTGTTTTTTTAATTTGTATACATTTATTGAAATCACAATTTATACATATTTAAAGCTTTTTTTTGCAGAGACCCACCAAGCCACCTGTGTATCTTGTCGGTGGAGTTCTTTTTTAATACATTTTTTATTGTTTTTAACGATTTTAACCTAATATATACACAAAAAAGAGAAAAAAATTAAGAATTAACATTTTACATTTTCCATAAAATTAACTCTTGATCATTTACCCATTCCTTTATTTTGTTCCATATTTGCCTTTGTTCCATATTTTATTTTGACCTCTAACATCCGTAGGCAACAAATTAAAAATGTTCGGAACGATGTATTGCAGTGTTCGACTCCCATATTTATTGTTAATTCTTGGGACCATCAAACCTTCGTTGTGTGTAAATCGTGTATCATGGTTGTGTACTAAAGGATTTCGATATTTTTGTTTTGAAGAAATGGTATTTTTCGCCATTAAAAAAATAATGTTAAATCAACACATTTTTTTTTTAAATTTCAAAATTACAATACTGGGGTTTCTCTATCACCGTTTACCGCACTTATCGTGCGAATCAGCTGCATATTTTATACATTTTGTCTGTTTTTTTACATTATTTCCAATTTTCTTACATTCAACGACAACGTATGGGATAAAAACTATCGAAAGCTTGTGTAACCGATAGCAGGTGAGGTCGATATAAAAGGAGCCGCTGCCTGTACCTACATTTCTACAACGCACATTCAATAACCAATGCTGAAAAAAATACTATTCGCAAAGCCGAAAATATACTATTGACCTACGAAAATACAAAAGTTAAAAAACAAAAGTATTTTTTAAATTCTATTCTAGTTTGTACTTTTCTTAATAAATACATTTGCATCTGAAACATGTATTCTTCTTAGCATTTTAGCCTACGAATGGTTAAGCAGATTGAGAGGACAGTATCTTTACTCGGTCGTATCTATTTGCGTGTTGACTTCTTAATCCCGCATTCATTGTTTTACTATGAATTTGTACACAAATTTCAGTATCAACCCTTCCTACAAATAAAGCTAAGATTTACGGACCCCAAGTCTCTCCCAGTAACGAAAAGTTTGGTCACTTTTGATATGTTGTATCCTGTGAGATTCGGAAAATATTATAGGAAGCAAAATAAATTAAAGTAATAAGAAAAAAAGAATCGAGGTTAATTATTTTGCATATTCCGCAGGCCTCATGGAAATTAAAAAAGTTTTAAATGGCATACTTCGGTACAACTTTGCTTTTCCTGCTTGGTTATTGTACTCGGTACCCAAATGACATACAGCCCCGGGATCAAGAACTCGACGGGAAATAAGAAAAAAAATGCGTACAGCATCGTACACTTGAAATTTGAGAAAAATAAAGAATAAGAAAAATTTAACGTGAGATACAGAGAGAGAAAGCTTACCTTTCTCAAAATAAATACAAAAATACAACATCTGTATAAAAAATGTGATATTTTTAATTAGAGTTTTTTCCTTCTTTTAACCCTTATCCGCACCCTATGATGCATAGGATAATATATCGTACTGACGCAGTGTTATCTTGATCATTACTTTCACGAAGGCAAAGTGATCACTCCTGCTCTTTAGGGACTAATCCAGGGTAATGTTAAATAAATATATTTATTTTCACTAATATTATTTTCACCCCCTCTGAGAATCGATCCCGGGACCTTCCAGCACACAAATAAGACTTAATTAGGTAATACTAAAAATATTAAGAAATACTTACGATTATTAGATGTTAAAAATGTATTTTTTGTATTATTTTTAATCTTTATATCTCAACACAGATGAATAAGAATATGTAAATCTGGGCATTTACGGGGCTTACGATCGTCATAGGCTGGTTAAAGTGATCACTTTACATGCGTGTAACATTCACCTATATGACTCATGTAGGTCTTGGCAGTGAGCTGTAATACAGAGGGAGGTCACAATAGACCTAATATGGTCGCAGTGACATAAGGGATGCTAGATCCCTTGACCAAAAATAAAAACATTCACCAATTCTACCCATGATTGACAACAACACTACTAAAATTCTTGATGGTTCTATATATATGATCCAATTTCGAAACATTGTGCTTGAATCACTAGAACTTCACTAGAGACATCTATTGTGATTATTAAAAATATATATATATATATATATATATATATATATATATATATATATATATATATATATATATATATATATATATATATATCTAATTTTACTATATTCGTAGGGAGGATATTTAAATATTTTATTTCCATATATTAATAATAATGAATTGATTTTTTTTTTTTAATAAATTAAAATACTTCCAAGTCCGTCCCCCGTGTTTGAAGATGGCGTCCAACACTTGGGAGTCCACTCGTATTTGCCAGGTGCTGAGAAGCCTGTTGCAGATATTATCTCTCCTCACTACGGTAGTGGTTCTCTTTCAACATACTCCGCCGGCCACAACGACCTTCTCCTAACCACCCTCTTCTCTCGTTGCGAGGTGACCGAAATATCGCACACAGCATACACTGTCACAATAGAGTCGTTAGTGCGTCAACTCTCCCAGGGTATTATTAGCGTGCGCCTCCAGAATCAGACTGCACGAAGGCGTTTTTTTTTAAATATTACGTTATTATTTAAGAGTAATACATTTTGCAATATTTATTTCATCATTTACATATCGTAGTCATACAGGAGAAAGTGACCAAGTGCATTTGTTTACAAAAACGTGATTATGACTATTTGATATCTTACTAGCTTAATATTGCCCTACAAAAAACCCAAACCGATTTTAAACTTGGAAGTATAATATATTGACTTGTTAAAAATGACTAACTGAATTAATCTTTATTTTCTTGCGAAACAAAAGTGACTTAAATGGCCCTCCTGAACATTTAACATTTTGTCAGTTGGTCACTTTCTCCTCTACGACTACGATATATAGGTACAAATATAAATAATGAGTTTTCCCGTGCGTGGTATTCTTAGCGTGCGCCTTCAGCACAATGCTGCACAAAGGCGTTTCTTTTGTAATATTACCTTATTATTTTATTATAATTTATACAGTTATACATTTTATAATATTTATTTCATTATTTACATAAATACAAATTTAAATAATGAGTTTTCCCGTGCGCGGTATTCTTAGCGTGCGCCTTCAGCACAAGACTGCACAAAGGCGTTTCTTTTGTAATATTACGTTATTTTTTATTACAATTTATAGAGTAATACATTTTATAATATTTATTTCATTATTTACATAAATACAAATTTAAATAATGAGTTTTCCCGTGCGCGGTATTCTTAGCGTGCGCCTTCAGCACAAGACTGCACCAGGGCGTTTCTTTTGTAATATTACCTTATTATTTTATTATAATTTATAGAGTTATACATTTTATAATATTTATTTCATTATTTACTTAATTCAAATTTAAATAATGAGTTTTCCCGTGCGCGGTATTCTTAGCGTGCGCCTTCAGCACAATGCTGCACAAAGGCGTTTCTTTTGTAATATTACCTTATTATTTTATTATAATTTATAAAGTTATACATTTTATAATATTTATTTCATTATTTACTTAATACAAATTTAAATGAGTTTTCCCGTGCGCGGTATTCTTAGCGTGCGCCTCCAGCACCAGACTGCACAAAGGCGTTTCTTGTGTAATTTATTACAATTTGTGCAATATTAAACTTCTCATTGTTTATCATTTCATAATATACATAATTACAAGTTACAATAATGTATGATAGATGTTCTAATGGTGAAATTAGGAATGAATGAAAAGTTGAGATAAACATTATCGATAAAATTGTGCTGAGATGGTTTGGGCTTTTGAAACGAATGAGTGAGGAAATAACGGTTTAATAAATTTATGAGGCGAATGTATGTGGTTGAAAAAGGGAGCAGAAGGAAACCGAGGAAAAACATGGCAAGATCAGGTAGGTTAGGAGTCGAAATAAACGGTTGGTTAGTTAGACTTACTGCGTTTCCCCGTGCCTTGGGCACATTTTGTATTTATTATGAAAGAAAATTGTTTCATGTTTTTCTGTGTTTTGGACCTTGTCGTTGTATGTACGTTACCATAAAGTGTGTTGGTGATTTATTTATAAAACAAATAATTAATCTTTTCTTCGTTTTCCAACTATTATTTTGGATTAAATAACATAATTATTTTTTGATTCCAATTCATTCAGACGTTTTTTTCTAAACGATGAAAAAATTACTAGCTCTTATATCTATAAATATTAAGAGGCCCCTGTTAGACACTTCTCTAACAAGTCTCGATATTCAGTAACGAGTGTCTAACAATTTTCGTATCGAAAGTCACTTGAACTAGATCGAAAGATAATAAAGGGCTAACTCTCAATTTTACCAATTAATTTTCTTGTTAACTTTTGTCTAATTTTATCTCAAAAGAACTTGGAAAAAGTACCTCATCAAGACCCATTCAAAAACAAACATAAGTCATATATACATTTACATATAATATTCCCGACGAGTAGTTTTGGGAACATTATATGTATATATAATGTCCAAATTAGTCCATTTTTAGTATAAATTAGCCCATTTTGGACCCCAAATTTTTATTTCCAAATTCGGGACTTGCTCCACATAAGAGTTATTTTTATTTTTATTCACATCTCAACATATATAAAAATAATAAAAAAAGTCTGGGTAAACACAGGGCTTACGATCTGTCACTAGCTCGTTTAAGTGATCACTAAATTTCATGATCTCAACATCTTATCAAAGATGAAGAAGAATATGGAAGTCTGGGCATCCAATACATCTCACCAATAGATGTCTCTAGTGAAGTTCTAGTGATTCAAGAACAATGTTTCTAAATGGTTTCATATATATAGAACTTCCAAGAATTTGAGTAGTGTGGTTGTCAATAATGGGTAGAAGTGGTGAATGTGTAAAGTGATCACTTAAACAGCCTATGACGGTCGTCAGCCCCGTAAATGCCCAGACTTCCATATTCTTCTTCATCTTTGAAGAGATGTTAAAAAATTCCTGTAATTGGAGATAATCCAAATTTTGTGAACAAGTATTTGGACACACTTAAATTGTTGTAAATCACTTAATTTCACATGATTGACAACCACATTACTCAAATTTCGTAAGTTGTATTATGCTTAAATTATAAAGGTCAACTGCACTTAACTCCGTCACCAGTTTACGTTGAATTGTATAATTTACGCGATTGTATTTAATATTTAAACCATCATATGGTAAATTATATTACTTATTGACGTGTAGGAATACAATTTTTTTTAATTTAATTTTTCTCTAAGATAAGAGATTTTATTTAATCTCTAAATGTAAAGCGTTAGTCTCTTAAAATGAATAAAAGGGTAATTATTTATTGAAATACGCATCATTTGATTTCAACCGTAAAATATTTTTATCCTATGTCGGGAAATAGAAACCCCTTAAGAAATACGCTTTATATTTAGGGTAAGACGTTTTCATTTTCCGGGAAGGTATTATTTTTATTTCTTTACAATGCTCAACAATCATGAGAGGTAATCCTTTTTTGTATTGAAATTCAGGTAAAATTTTAAGGTGGTTGATCCCAATAGTATTGTGAAAATTCTATGTATCTCGATTTAGCTATTACTTTGATTTTTGTTATTCACAATTGGAATCTAGTGAAAATTCAACATTTTCATATAAAGGTCTTTTTTGACTTTTTTATATAGCCTTGGTAATAATTATATTAAAAAGTAATTTCAAAAAATGTTTTATATTGGGTGGGAAAGGTAATTTGAAAATAAAGTTAAGCATTATTATATGCGATATTTAAATACACAAAAAGGGGTTCCTTTAACAATGTGTTTAACTTAATTTATAATTTTGTCTTCTTCTTCGTCTTCAAACCCTTATTCGCACCCCGATAGTGCACAGGGCACTGCATTACATAAACGCTGTGTTTTCTTGATCGTTAACACATGAAGGAAAGGTGATCAGCCCTCCGCTTCAGGTACCATTCCAAGGTAATATGGAATAAACATTAGAGTGAAAAAATCACTAATATTTATTTGAACCCCCCTGGGAATCGAACCCGGGACTTCCAGAACGGTAGCCAATTGTGCTAACCATAACACTACGCAGGCGAACAGAAAATAATTTCAGCAAATAATTATAATATTATGATAAAGCGTCTACAATGTAATCTGCTGGTTTAAGTGATCCCTTTATACATTTATACACCTGTCCAACATTTACCATGCTGCCCACGTTTTTTAACACATCTTTGTTTTTTTGGATATTGCAAATTAAATTTATAGCGACGATTATCGTGTTTCATGTTGAGTATTTTTCGTTCCATAATATAATGATTACTCTATTAATATGAACATATTTTTATAATATAAAAACTTAGAGATTTCTACGTCTCTTTGAAATATAAATTAATTGACTGTACAAAATAAATAAAATTCTTTAATACATGTTTCAAAAGTTTACCTTCATATTATTTTTTGACATCTCTTCAAAGATGAAGAAAAATATGGAAGTCTGGGCATTTACGGGGCTGACGACCGTCATAGGCTGGTTTAAGTGATCACATGTGTAACATTCACCTCACCAATAGATGTTTCTAGTGAAGTTCTTAGAGTGACTTGGAGACGTCTCGTGATGGCCATATGCTGACGATCTTCATAGGCTGGTTTAAGTGATCACTTTACACACGTATAACATCCACCAATTCAACCCATTATTGACAACAACACTACTCAAATTCTTGGAAGTTCTATATATATGAACCAATTTTAAAACATTGTTCTTGAATCACTCAAAATGTTGTAAATAATTTCCGTTTGTACGGTATGTTGAATTACTACACTACTCAAATTCTTGGAAGTTCTATAAATAATATATGAACCAATTTCGAGACGTTGTTCTTGAATCAATAGAACTTCACTAGACACATCTATTGGTGAGACGAAAAGAAGCTTTTTATGGAGCAGAAACTCTTTTATTAGTATGTGAGGTCCGAATCCTGGATTATATTCACATAGGTACATGAGAAACGCCAGAAAATATCATTTTCATTTTTATTATTTTAGCTTATAATTTGATGAGTTAATTTATTTACGACATTTTGAGTGTGTCCAAATACTTGCTCACAAATCTGGATTATCTCCAATTATTGGAGTTAATTTTCATATTAGCTTTTGATATCTCATGAAGAAGAATATGAAGAATAATATGGAAGTCTGGACTTTCAAATTCTTCTTCATCTTTGATGAGATGTCAAAAGTTAATATGAAAATTAAGTCCTTTAATTGGAGATAATCCAGATTTGTGAACAAATATTTGGACACACTCAAAATGTTGTAAATAGTTTACCTTAATAAGTAAGGGTTTTTCAAATTCTCCGTGAAGTCTAATTACATTATAATTGTCGGGGTTACTTCATCAAGCACAGACTAGAACTTTGTATCTATAAACCAAGGTGAACTAGGCAAAGTTTTCTCATTGTGGACGATCTAACTATGAGAAGAAAAAAGTTCTGAAGCGTGGTTTACGAGTAAATAAAAAGATCCAAGTATTTACATTACATGTAAAGTTTTAATTGTGAATAGTTTCAGGCGTCCATGCAACCTACCTTACAACTTGTAATCGGTTTAAACCGGATATCCTTTAAACTAAGTACTTAAGTAATATTTAAGAATCTCGAGAAGTTCATTATTCACTAGAACGCAGATATTTGCTTACATCGAGTTTAATTGTACTGACATCTCAACAAAGATGTACAAGGATGTGGAAGTTTACTGGAAGCTAGATTCTTAGAAGTTTTATTTAACGTTTCGGCATTCGCTTTGCGGTAAGACATGATGAAATTCTAAATGAGAACAACTGTTTCTTACCACTTTAGTTATATTTCTTTATTTTAACGACTAGTATCGGAAGCTACAGATACTTCCATCTACGAGTCTAAATACAAACTAAGTTGTAGTTTATATTCAGTTAGTTTCAAAGAAGTTAGTTCTTCTTGGAAATATGAAATTGGAAATCTGGGTGAGGTTTTGACTAGCCATTAAAATGAATAAAATTGGTTCAATTTAAACAAAATTTATAAATAATTTGTAATTAAGGGGGTAATGGAATTCAGGTTTCTGGGGTTTAATCTCCAAATAGAGGAGTTATTTTCATATTATTTTTTGACATCTCATCAAAGATGAAGAAGAATATGAGTATTCGGACACTCAAAATGTTGTAAATAAATTATCTGGTCAAATTATAAGCTTAAATAATTAAAGAGCTTCTTTTTACCAATAGATGTCTCTAGTGAAGTTCTAGAGATTCAAGAACAATATTTCAAAATTGGTACAAATATATAGAACTTACAAGAATTTGAGTTGTGTGGTTATCAATAATTGGTAGAATTGGGTAGGCTGGTTTAAGTGATCACTTTACACACGTGTAACATTCACTTACATGTGTGTAAAGTGATCGCTTAAACCAGCCTAGTCGTCAGACCTGTAAATACCCAGACTTACATATTCTTCTTTATCTTTGATGAGATCTCAAAAACTAATAAGTCAATAAGTGACTGTAATATCGGGAGGGGTAAGTAGAAATTTTTTAAAATCAAAGAAAAAATATACAAGACATGTAAGACCGATTGCTACATATGGGAAATAAACAAGAGCAAACACAGTGAGAACAAAATTTCTTCTAAGAACTTCAGAAGAACTTCAGGATACCGAGTTACATAACCGGAAACACGTCAAGAGACCGAATGAAAAACATGGGAATTAGACAAATGTACAGTAAGGTGGATAAAGTCAGATGGAGAAGAGAGAGAAGATTTTGGAATGCCCATGTCAATAGAATCCCAGAAAACCGACTGGACCGAATTGCCCTTCAAGAGAACCCAGAACCGTATGAAGACCATCTGGAAGATCTCCAAAGCGATAGCATGACAGCTGGCAGCCCATGTCACAAGAGACGGATAACGGAACATACAGATCCTAGAGTCTATAAGGAGGATTAAGAAGAAGAATCATAAATGATGCAAGTTTTCTATGTATGTAACATGTTTCCCAAAACAAAAAAAAAACAATTTTCTGTAACAGTTTTTTTCAACCCATTTCGGGATTTTCTTCGAACACGGGAAACATATTATTTATCCACACTCTACATTACTGAGCAACACATGTGACTAGATATGTACATATGAAAGCCGAGAAAGCTTTTACTGTATGTTACTTATCTCGGCTTGTCATTTCGTTGAATTCGTAAAAGTAATACCTAACAATGGATTTTATTCAATTTCGAATAAATTTTGCGTTGTCCTCAAACAAGTCGAGAAAATTCAGCATAACACAATGGAAATGTATGCTCATAGGAGAATAAATATTTGAATCATACGATTAACTTTTTAACTTTTCAACTATTTAATTTGAAGTTATTTGGAATTTCGAGCGTTGATTACTCGAACAAAATACTAATAATTGAACATACCGTACAAACGGAAATTATTTACAACATTTTGAGTGATTCAAGAACAATGTTTCAAAATTGGTTCATATATATAGAACTTCCAAGAATTTGAGTAGTGTTGTTGTCAATAATGGGTTGAATTGGTTGATGTTATACGTGTGTAAAGTGATCACTTAAACCAGCCCATGAAGATCGTCAGCATATGGCCATCACGAGACGTCTCCAAGTTACTCTAAGAACTTCACTAGAAACATCTATTGGTGAGGTGAATGTTACACATGTGATCACTTAAATCAGCATATGAAGGTCGTCAGCCCCATAAATGCTCAGACTTCCATATTCTTCTTAATTTTTGATGAGATGTCAAAAAATAAAATTAAAAATTATTTTAATTATAAATAAAACACTTTTTCACCATATTATATAGTTACGACTGGTTTCGTTATCTACACATGCTTCCATTTACCGGTTAGAATATAAACATATGTATAAGTTAAGAATATTACTTTTCGTCTCAGTATATATCATAAAAGTTATGAATAATACGCCCTCTCCAGAGGAGTTTCACGTGGTTTCCTTCGAGCAATGAGCAAATGCTGACAAGTTCCTGATTGGCTCACACTAGATTATCCTCCTGTTCCCAATACAGATTAAAATAAAACATTTTTTTTGTTGGAAGAAACAAAAATTTACTTAGTGATCTCTAAACCTTGTACATAATAAGCAAGGTTAATAATAAATGCAATTACATCTTTAAAAAAGCATCTCTAACTCCTGTAGCTAGTCGAAACAATATAACATATCGCTCACTCCTTTCAAGAACGTCATAAATCAAAAATCAACGATTTTCAGCTATGCATATTTTCGGAATGCCCAGAAAATGTACTATATCCCGGCAAAAACGGCATATTTTAAACTTAATATTTACCCGCTACAGGGCAGAAAGTGTTGTTTTTGCATTTCGAAGAAAAGGTATTGTTTAATTATTTTTTTAAATATATTAAATATTTTTCAAATGGAGAAAAAACCTTCAGGGTTTACCTAATAAGATATATTATACAGTAAACAGTTCAATAAGTGGCTTGATAGTTATTTTTAATACGTTGTATTATATTTTTAAACTTTAAAAACGTTCTCCTGAAAAATCAAGTTTTTTGATTTATGACGTTCTTGAAAGGAGCGAGCGATATGTTGCCCAAGAAACAAAAAAAAAAATATTTTTTTTTAATTTTTAGATTTTTTAAAAACTTTTGCTTTAAAAATCTGGGCTTTAATTTTCTTCTCTGTTTCAGGGTATATCTAGTACTTAAAAGAAAAAAAAGTAGTTTCATGTTAAAATTCTACAAAAAAAACGAATGTACTTGTTTTAATTGACGTTTGAAAGTTTATGGATATTAATCAGTTCAGAACATTTCAGTCCCTATCTAACCTATGGCTGCTTTGCACAAAACCCATTATATGTGGATTGTGGATATACTGTAACGTCAGAAGCCTTCATGGTTGGAATTATTCGGGAATTATTTTGATTGACTGCGATCTGAAATAGAGATGAACACCTGTCTAACTATTCGACGATGGGTATAATATGAATTAGATGAAGCGCAATGATCAATTTCAAATTTGCTGATATACAGTCCATTACCACCAATTGGGAGGGATTGGAGTTTCGTCTAACAAACAATTTTAGATAAATGATAATAAAGTTAATAGATATTTTTTTAAATATTTTTTTTTTAAATCTGGATAATTTAACATTTTCGTAATATATTTAAGACTAAATTAGTCGTTTATTTTTTTTTTAAATGTAGAATTCTTTTTTTAAGTGGATAGATGAGCAATGGTACAGTTCTCATAAGTCGAAAAATTTCAAAAAAAACAAAAAAGTTAAATCTTCATTAATATATAAAATATAATGCCCTATCTACATAGTACTTTTGTCCGCCTGCGTGGTGTAGTGGTTAAAGCGTTTGGTTACCATGCTAAAGATCCCGAGATAAATCTTGACGAGTCAAAATATATAAAAGCATTTTTTTACTTTAAAATTAATTTAACAGCCCCCTGGACTGGCACATCAATCGCACGACTGCTCATCTTGTCGTCAAGTAATTAACGATCAATTCAACAATGCTTTGAAAAGATGTAGTGCCTTATGCACTTTTTGATGCGTATAAAGAATTATAAGAAGAAGACTAGATAAACAACTTTTTGTTGTTGCATCTCTGATTTTATTTCTTTGATTATAAAATAAAAATATATATCATCAAATCCGTAGTTTTATGCGGTGAATAATTTTGGAATTCTTTTCCTACTGTCTCAATCCAAGATTATTTTTAGTTTTCCTCAAGCTTCCTCAATGTAAGCGCATGCAATTTTGATGCCAGTTGGATACATCAGGCAAAGCAAATCGTCAGAGAGAATATTCCATAGAGTTAGTCCCTGAATAGAATCCTAAGAACGACCCATGAATGTCTGGTCAAGTCAAACGGCCAAGCAGGCGTGGTTCACTGATATACATATGTTTCGAGGTAGCTGCGAAAGATTCAAAAGTTTTTGGAGCAGTCTCTGACCTTTAACTTAACTAAGACAACAACAAAAAAAAGTTTCTTGAATGTTCTTCGCAGATAATTCGGCCTATTTATTAAACTTTATGGAATAAACAAGTTTGTTTTTAATCACTTTTTATTGTTACTTTTCTCCAACCGGTTTCGACAAGAACATTGTAATCATCAGGGTTAAGAAAGTACATTGTCAACCCTAATCATGACAAGGTTTTTGTCAAGACAGGTTAGAGAAATGTACCAATAAAAAGTGGTTAAAAACAAAGTAATTTTATTTTTTAATTATAAGTTTAAAAAAGGAATTACTTTTTCTGCTCATTATATAAGTATAAGTCATTTTGAGACAATATTAACATATGATTTATACTAATGAACTAAATGATAAATGTATGGCTGGTTGTCATCGATTTTGGACCATTTGACATCAGATCTTTAGTTGTTCTTATAAAATTGTAATATAACAGATAATATAATTATCATATCAATTTGATTACAATGATTAAAGAAAACACTTGTTTTTTACCACTTGAGTTTTATTATTGACGACATGTTTCAGAAGTAAAACTTCCATCATTCAGGTTTGTATAATAGATATTATACAGACCTGAATGATAGAAGATTAACTTCTGAAACATGTAGTCAATAATAAAACTCAACTGGTAAAAAACAAGTGTTTTCTTTAATCATTCTAACATGTCTTACCACAAAGTTAATGCCGAAACAATAAATAAAATATCAATTTGATTAAGTTGACATCTTTGTTTCCTAAGTATCATCAGACATTGTTGGATATACGATACTTGAAGAAGATCTACCGCTCAAAACTAAAAGCACTTTTAAGGTCAGTACCGTCACACTCTTTTATCATAACAGTGGAAAAGGCTATCTAAAAAAATGACATTGAAATTATTTCAAATAACAAGATAGAACTTATTTTTTGACATCTCATCAAAGATTAAAAAGAATATGGAAGTCTGAGCATTTACGGGGCTGACGACCGTCATAGGCTGGTTTAAATGATCACTTTACACACGTGTAACATTCACCAATTCTGCCCATTATTGACAACAACACTACTAAAATTCTTGGATGTTCTATATATATGAACCAATTTAGAAACCTTGTTCTTGAATCACTAGAACTTCACTAGAGACATCTATTGGTGAGATGGAAAGAAGCTTTTTACTAAGCAGAAATTCTTATATTAGTATGTGAGGTCCGAATCCTGGATTATAACCACACACACGAGAAACGCCAGAAAAAAACATTTTAATTTTTTTTTTCACATCAAAAATAAATGCCCAGACTTCCATATTCTTCTTCATCTTTGATGAGATGAGATTGAGATGTCAAAAAATTATATGAAAATAACTCCTGTAATTGGAGATAATCCAGATTTTATGAACAAGTATTTGGACACAGTCAAAATGTAGTAATAAAAAACTTTGTTAAATTCTCGATAACTTCGAAGTTGTTAACAACACAAATGGAGTTATCGAACCAAATGCGGATTACGTAATGGAACAATGGCGTGATCATTTCCATAAAGTGCTAAATCGTAATTTAGCTCCGTTCATACACGGACGATCGTCATACTTCATGGTGAAATTAAAGCTGCCGTACCGGAAAAAAAATTGGGACTTTTTGGGAGACACACCAAGTCCCACCAAAATTAATTTTTAAATCGAGCCTACGATATGTGCAATGTAATGCTTAAAGAAAAAGACATCAATGATGTTTCTTTTAATACGTTTAAGAGAAATATTTTTGATGTCTATTTGACTATTTGATAAAGAAAATTTCTTTATATATTAAGTTATATATAAGTTATATATATATATATATATATATATATATATATATATATATATATATATATATATATATATTTACATATATATATATATATGTATATATATAAATATATATATATATATATATATATATATATATATATATATATATATATATATATATATAAATATAGTTATACTTTTATGTATATGACAGTTTTTATTTTATTTTTAGATTACTTAAGTGAAAACCTGTAAATGGAATTTCATTTTTACTAAAAACTTTTTATGTTATTTTTGTATGTATTCTGTTGGTTTTCAAATAAATAAAATAAAAAATACAAAAAGTGTTTTTTTTTAGATGGGAGTTGCATTGATTATTTACCTTGTTCATTATATACAAGATGTATCATCAAGTGGATTTTTACTACGTCTTGTTTAAAAAAAACATGTTTTATTTTTTAACTATATTGAGAAAAGGAGGGATAAACTAGTATGGAATCAGGAACTTCTCAGCATTTGCTCATTGCTGGGAGGAAACCAAGTTTAACTCCTCCGGAGAATCCTTCCGTTCTAATAGAAGAGGTTCGTCATTTAGTATCCTCGATTGGTTTATAAACACTATGGTACTATAGTACCAATGTCTTTCTAGCATTTTTCAGTTATGTATGCATGTCGAAATGTCCAGAAAAAGGACTACATCCCAGCAAAAGCGGCATATTTTAAACTTTATATTTACCCGCTATAGGGCAGAAAGTGTTGTTTTTGCATTTTGAATAAAAGGTATTGTTTAATTTTTTTTAAAATAAACTGAATATTTTTCAAATGGAGAAAAAACAGTCAGGGTTTACTTAAAAAGATTTGATGCACAGTAAAAAGTTCAATAAATCGCTTGATATGTATTTTTAATACATTATATTATATGTTTAAACCTTAAAAACGATCTGCTGAAAAATCAAGTTTTTTTATATGTGACGTTGTTAAAAGGAGTGAGTGATATTGCAAGCAAGTTAACGCATACATTCTAGAAACGGTAATGTCAGTGGAGTTAAATTGATAATTTTTCTTCGTGCCCTTATTTTCATAAGTTTATCACGAAAGCTCTGTAAGTTCAGTCATAGGTTTGAAAGCGTCAAGCTCTAAAGCTCTAGTTGTCAGGCTGCCAGAGAGATACAAGTATTTAATATTCAATTCCTCAATATGATTTGCGTTGATGAGATAAACCTTTAACCACATTATAGAGATATACCATAACTTAATTATATTTTTCTATTAGGGTAAATATCTAGTTACCGTCCTCAAGAGTAAACTGTTTCATCTTCATAGTTAACTTTATTACTTTTGAAGTATTAAGAAATATTTTTTGTAAATTCTTAAAAAACAAAAAGATTTAAAAAAAAATTACGTACAGAAAATTGTATTTTTTTAATGGAACGCCATGGGAGTGATTTTTTAAAGGAGTTACTACTATCACATGTACGGTTCTACACGGGTATTTTTTAAAGTATATGTTTTTATGTTTTTTTGATACACGTGAAAAATTAAAATTTCATTTAAAAATTCACTTTTACGCCAATATTGATTTGAACGCAACATTTTTAAAAGCATTTCACTATTTCTGTATGTAATTCTTTATTACCTTTCATCACTTAAGCGATCACTTTACACACGTGTAACATTCACCCGTGATTGACAAACATACAACAATTTGTTTTTTCAACTTCTAGATTTGATGAGATGAAAAACGTTGAGGATAAAAATGAAAATAATGTAAAATCTTCGTCATAATTTATTACCAAGATTAAATAAATCAAATAACATGCAAACATACATATGTACGTGTAGTTTATGAAGCTAAGAAAAATATAAACAATCTAAACGTATTTTTAATTAATGTTTTACTTAGTAAATACCACTATTTCTTAAAATCTACTATGACACGTGTTTCGATGCATTCCGCATCATTTTCAAACACCGTGCGGAATGCATAGAAACACGTGTCACTGTAGATTTTAAGAAATAGTGGTATTTACTAAGTAAAACATTAATTAAAAATGGATAGATTTTACAATGATTAAAGAAAACACTTACTTAAAATGGATAGATTTTACCACAAAGTGACTGCCGAATCAATTAATGAAATCTAAACGTACATAGATAAATGGGATATATTTTTTTTGTTCTAATCTTTCTGTGATTTTCAGAAAAAAATATTAGTGAAAATTGAAAAATTTAAGATTTTCACTTTAATAGGGAGTTTGTTAAATTCACAAATTTAAGAATCCAAATCTCATCACACTTTCCCTGTTAAATTAATTCAATGCGTATCTAAACATTCTGGGATGGGGAGTATCAGAACAGTGTCAACAAATCGTACCAATTTCATTACATTCGTATATACTGCTACATTTTACAAAATTTGTTTGTACAATTTAACAAAAATCAACATGAAATACAAAGTTCCAAAAGGAATGGAATTTATCATTATAGTCCTCATTTTTATTCATATAAATCATGTTCACATTAGAGAATAGTACTTCAAATTTTAACAAAATTGTTTAAAAAAATTCATACGTGATTAAGATACATAATTATAGAATCAGCTCTATTATCCTATTTAACAGATCTCATACAGATTTGTTTTGGCTTCCTGACACTTTTTGTCTTGCGAAGCAATTTAATTTAATATATAAGTTATGAAAACTATTAGAAAATGTGAAACAAAATTGTATCCCGAAATAACTTTGAATTTACATTTAAAAGCTTTCAAGGTCCCTGTCATTGCCTTTAAATAAAAATAAGTTTGTAATACCACCACAAAGCGTCTCAGTGAAGGCAGTAAAACGGATAAGTGGTTAGTTGGTTCAGTTAGTCAGCTATATTCGATTCCAACCGGGCGTTGGCCGGTACACAGACGCATCCACAACCCCAACCAGCACAGCAGACAGACACGGAACAGTTCCAAGGCATTTGAAGAAAATTTTCAGTCATCGCATTTCCCACTAACTAGTATTCATCGACATTTTATTACGGATCGCTTTTACTAGTTGCGATTTTTTTCTTGACACAAACCTGACTTAACATTTACTGGGCATTTACGGGGCTGACGACCGTCATAGGCTGATTTAAGTGATCACTTAACACACGTGTAAACTTTACCAATTCTACCCATTATTGACAACAACACTACCTAAATTCTTGGAAGTTCTATATATATGAACCAATTTTGAAACATTGTTCTTGAATCATTAGAACTTCACAAGAGACATCTATTGGTGAGACGAAAAGAAGCTTTTTTATTGAGCAGAAACTCTTATATTTATATGTGAGGTCCGAATCTTCGATTATAATCACACACATGAACAATTATTTGGACACACTCAAAATGTTGTACAGCACCTTTATGATGCAACACTTTTGATCAGACTTAATCATTTATGTATGTAGAAATAACAAATACAACATTCGCTTCATCAGTCCTACTAGATGCACATCGGTGAGAGCCGAGGAACGACGTGCTATTAATCATGGATCTTCTCATACATTACTCCGGCTCCAGATCAGACCACTATGAAGTACAGTAAAACCTTGATATAACGGACTTCTATTTAACGAACATCGAATAAAACGGACAAAAATTCGGTAAAAATATTGACTATTCATCAGATAACGATGTTCAACTATATTATACACATGTTCGCAATTTTAGAGAGTTGTTTGTAAAAAAAACCAGTCATCTTCAAAAGTGCAAACAAAACATGATTAAATTTTCAAAATAGGATTACCGAAAGCAACCGCGTCAATATCAAATAGCAATATCACTTCATCACGTCCGGAGACAGTAAACAGAATATTGTTTCTGTTTTGTATTGTTTATTTAAATATAAATTCAGTGTTCATATTTTCAATACAAGTTTCTTTTGTTTATTTTTAAACCTATTTTAATATAACGAACACCCCCTCCCCTAAGTTCGTTTTATCGAGGTTTTAGTGTATTTAAATACTTGATATTGCTGAGTTTTCCACAGTCTTACTCTTACAATAACAACAATATGCACGTAAAAAAATAATAAAGAAACAATATGATTTTTTCGATACTGTAAATTATGAATTCAGATAAATAAATCATCATCATCATCATCATCAGCCTGTGTCCGTCCACTGTTGAACGTAGGCCTCCCGCATGAGTCTCCATCCTCTTCGATCCTCCGCCTTCCGCATCCAGGTCACTTCCGCTATTCTTCTTATATCGTCAGTCCATCTTGTAGGGGGTCGGCCGATGCTTCGTTTGCCAGTTCTTGGGCGCCATTCCAATACTTTTCTTCCCCATCGACCATAAATACTATCTTTATTTTAATATGAGCATAAACATAACAAGGGTAATCAATATCTTACCTTGACCATACGCTCATTTTCGAATATGTACGTATTTTAGGTAAAAACATCACATCATTCTTCAGTAATTCCTTCTTTGTCCAAGCGGTCAGACTATGGTATGATTACCTCTCCTTGTAAAAAAATTCACCTTCTCTAATAACTTTTAAGAAACGTCTGAGACATTACTTTTTATGTCCATTAAACCACCTCCCTTAGTTTTTTCCTCTACCTCCTATCCTAAAATCGCCCTTTCCTTTGCCTTCATTATTATCATTAATTTGATTTTTTTTAAATGTGAAAGTATTATATACCCTCTGAGCAAACATCTATAAATGGTATCAAACGTTTTGATCAATATCACCAGTCTGTTTTTGGTTGGTTGGAAGATATTGATTTTTAGCGATAAGCCTACCAATTTATTTATTTATTTTCTGTACATGAAGTTTAAATAAATAAATCAATAAAAATGTTTTTTTTTATTCACATTTCTAATTTCGTATCACCTTCAAGAAATACGATGTTTGGGGAATCAAGGAATAAGAGCACCGACAAGACACAAGGTAGCTTGGTGGGTCTCTCCAAAAAAAAAAATTCTTTACATGCAAAATTGTGATTGAAATAAATGTATACAAATATTTTTTTTATATATTTTTTTAATTCTTCATCAATTCCAATTCTCTTTAAAATGTGCACATGCTTGCGATTAATAAGGGTCTCTGAGCATACGTGAAAATTATCCGGTTCGAAGTAATCATTTAATTTGGCAAAGAGCCGGTATTTGACATTGGGCTTTTTCGGACTTTCATGTATTCACGCCCACAAAGCGTTTGTCTGGCAGTGAAGTAAAGCGAAATTAACAGCCAGTGTGTGTCCCACTCAATTTACTGAGAAGCCAGGACGAACGGTCAAGTGAAAGGATTTCAGTGAAAAATTACAATTTGAGAGAGAAAACCACATAATAATAATGAAAATTAACTCCACGATTTTAAATCTAGGCTTTTAGGATTTTAAATTTTAATATTATATCTTTAATTTTTAATTTAAGTTTTACTTGGTAATAACACGGTGTGAAAATGATACGAAATGCTGAGAAACACGCGTTACAATAGATTTTAAGAAATAGTGGTTTTTACCAAGTGAAATTAAAATTTACAATGGATAGATAATTACCACAAAGTGACAAATATTTGGTGCTTTTAAAAAATACTTTATTATTTATTTATGGTAAATCTACAGTAGATTATGGGTGTGTTTATTATTTTATTAAGTAAAGCATTGACAACAATTCAATTCTTGATAAATGGACGTAAATTGAGAGTGAAATTTCAAGGACGCGTCACGTTAATTTGGCACGTTTCGTTACATGAGAGAGAAGAGTGATCAAAAGAGTTATAAGAGTTATATTTTGACGTCACTGTCTCTTACACTAAATCTCGTTTATTTATTTTTTTATTTTACTTCTATCACGTGTACGGTACAGTTTTTTTTATTAATACATGATACTACATTTTTTACGTCGTTGTTTTTAATTTTGAAATTTTTAATATTCAAAAAGGTTCAGCTAAAGAAGTAATCATCATTTGTTTTTCAAATAAATTAATTGTTTATCTTTATTTTTAATATGCAAGATTATTCTTTTAATTTACTCAACACGGATAAAAACCTTGTTAGTCAGGACCGGCTATAAAAAATATTAATAAAATCCAAAATGTATTTATTTTAGTCCTTAAAGGCAGGAAAGATTTCTTCTCCTTATTTCCTTATTTTTTAATTACTCATATTTTTTCATCTCAACAAAAAGCTCTTATCTCCTGTATTCCTTCTAGAATTATAAAAACAATGAAAAAATATAATCCGACGCCCGGAGGTAGGGAAAATAAATTGGCAAGGATCAAGTACTTACCTTTAGGTTCCATCCCGAGAGAGCCACAATTCTACTTCTCTGGATTCGCAAACAAGGCACGACTATCAACACGGCGCGGTTTCATCACACAATTCATTGCGCCCAATAATAAAGCAGGGATACATAACATTATCGGTGTTCTATTACTTCCTCAAGCTAGTAATACTACACCAGTAATACATTTTGAAAGTACGATTGCAAAAAATAAAAGTAACAAAGTGAAAATATTATTTTTTCAATTTCAATTTATTTATTAAATTAATGACATATACATTACATTTAAGGCGTACATATCAATAACACAAATAACAATGTAAATAAAAATATAAAGATTACAAAACATTTGTCGGGTTGTGGTCCCGTGGTTAGTATTGTAGAGTCTTAAGTCAGAGTTTCTCAGTTAAACCCACTCTACCACAATTTGGGTTAGGCTCACAGAAATGGCATGTAATTTAAGTATTTTTGTAAATAATAAAAATTTTAATATTTATCCCTTTTAAAATAAAAATTTCAACGATTTCAATAAATACTACAAATCACATGTAAATAATTTTTCATAAATTGATTCGGCAGTCACTTTGTGGTAAAATCTATCCATTTTTAATTAATGTTTTACTTATTTATTGTTTCGGCATTAACTTTGTGGTAAGACATGTCACAATGATAAAAGAAAACACTTGTTTTTTACCACTTGAGTTTTATTATAGACTACATGTTTTTTTAGAAGTTAAACTTCCATCATTCAGGTCTGTATGATGGAAGTTTAACTTCTGAAACATGTAGTCTATAATAAAACTCAAGTGGTAAAAAACAAGTGTTTTCTTTTATCATTGTAATGTTTTACTTAGTAAATACCACTATTTCTTAAAATCTACTATGACTCGTGTTTCGATGCATTCCGCATCATTTTCCGCGACATACAATGTTTGAAAATGATGCGGAATGCATCGAAAAACGTGTCACAGTAGATTTTACAAAATTGTGGTATTTACTAAGTAAAACATTAATTAAAAGTGTAAATAAATTGTTAAAGTTGCAGAAGAATCCTGAAATATCCCTTCAGAGACATGGAACAGATGAATATCTGTTGTGATATTGTTCAGAATAGCGGTAGCTCTTCCTAAAAACATGACCATCGGCAGGTTGGTCCTGTATATAGGAGTGTGAAACAATCTATGCCGATGCTGTCTCAGCTAACTGTAGGGAACATACAGACCAATGCTCCGCATAATTTAAGGGATGAAACACGAATGAATAATGAAACATCTGCTGTAATGGAATTGAAAGTACAGTAAAACTTCGATATAACGGACCTCTATTTAACACACTTCGGATATTAAGGACAAAAAAACCTGTCAAAAAAAAGTCATGTTAATATTATAATAATATAATAAAACCCTTATCCGCACCCCAATGGTGCATAGGGCACTGCGTCATATAAACGCAGTGTTATCTTGATCGTTTACACATGAAGGGAACCCGCTTCAGGTACCAGTCCAGGGTAATATTGAATAAATATTACAGTGAAAAAAATCACTAATATTTATTTGACCCCCCTGGGAATCGAACCCGGGACCTCCAGAACGGTAGCTGAGTGTTCTGACCATTACACTACGGAGGCTGACTAAATTAATCAATGTTAATATGATACATGCTTAAATTCAAGTATCGCCACATGCAAACGATTTATACCAGCTATGATAATCACTTCATAGTGTTACACTAGAATTAAAGACAAAATGCTGCCCTGCTCATAGATTTCAACTAGCCGGAGCTATAATAATACTGCCAAACATAATTTTAACAGTGGTAAGACCATATCTCGACGATCTTATAACATTTATTGAATATTCGTCAGATAACAAAGTTCAACTCCATTACACGCATTTTCTTAATTTTAGAGAATTTATTATTTTTCTTGGAAATAAGCAAATGAAAGCTTTTTTAAAGCAGGCTTACCGAAAACAATCACGTCAAAATTAAACAGCAACGTCACTTATAAAATCTATACAAAATAAACTCAAACTTTGCTTTCACCACTTTTGGTACATTTTTTCCAAACAGTTTTTTACTACTTTCATCACATTTTGAATAAAATTTATTCCTTTTATTTTTAACCTGATGTAAAATTATGCATTCTAATAAAAAAATAATTAATAACTTAATTTAGAAATTTTGTAAAAATAAGAAGCATTCAAATAAAATTAAAACATTATTAATAACCAAGTAAATTTAAGTAACAGACTTATTCGAAATATTTTCTCTTTTCTTATAAATAGTAATAATAGAACCTCCACGCTTCCATCCTCTCTCACTTCAAAGATCACTTAATTACGCTCTTTACTATGAATATTTCTCTGTTTTAAATTTAGCATATATTCACCCCTGTCAAGGTAGGTACTTATCGAAATTGGTAGGAAAAAAATACTAAAAATAAAAGTGGTTAAAAACGGTGGTTAAATTTGATTTTTTAATTAAAAGAGAAATGTTTGTGTTTTTATCATTTACTAAAATACTTCAAGTTCATACTATTTCTGTGAGCTGTGTTTAATTTTTAAAAGTTTATAAAATGTGCCACAATGTATAAGAAATAAAAAAAACAGCAACTGCTTCATTCACCATCATAATAACAAAAAAAAACTCCAAAAAGTCTTGTTACATCAGTTTTCAAATTATTAGCAGATTTATATCTGGCGACTAATCTTACTCTATCTCTCTGAAAGCTTTCATCACATCCGTAGATCCGGTAGAGAAACTCTTTTTCGAGAGAAAAAGAGTTTCTCTACTTGGCTCTTCTCCGGCCAAAGATATTTTTTGTACTACCTACAAACCCTTTCAAAAAGGCATTGTGGTGTCATGGGCACCGAAGCTGCCGATAAACTTGCAAGAACTGGCGCTGAGAGGCCACCAATGGGTAAGGGTGAGGCAATCAGGTCTGTATAATAACATAATATGTTATTTTACAGACCTGAATGATGGAAGTTTAACTTCTGAAACATGTAGTCTATAATAAAACTCAAGTGGTAAAAAGCGAAGTATTTTCTTTAATCATTGTAACATGTCTTACCACAAAGTTAATGCCGAAACAATAAATAAAAGCTTTGCATTTAATGGATTTTTTGTACAATATTGGAAATGTAACTATTTGGTGGACCTCCACATATCGCTCACTCCTTTCAAGAACAATAAAATAAAAACATGATTTTTCAAGAGAACGTTTTTAAAGTTTAAAAATATACTACAATGTATTAAAAATAAATATCACACAACTTATTGAACTTTTTACTGTGCAACAGATCTTTTTACGTAAAACCTGAAGGTTTTTTCTGAATTCGAACTAAATTTAGTATGTAAAAAAAAAATATACAACTTATTTTCTTCAAAATACAAAAACAACACTTTCTGCCCTGTAGCGGGTAAATATCAACTGAAAAATATAATAAATTTTCCGGGCATTCCGAAAACATGCACAACTGAAAATTGACGATTTTTGATTTGTGACGTTCTTGAAAGGAGTGAGCGATATGTGATGTATGTCATAAGCTTAAATAAATAAAATAAAGAATTTAAAATGTGTGTACGTGAATATCTCATTTGTCAATATTACACGTTTCTGGCATTCGTTGTTGACGAGGAAGATTTTGGAAAAGATTATATGAAGGATTACCCGATCGCCCTCGGGACTTTCTGCGGTACGAACATTACACACGCAGGGCGTCTGAACCGTTAATATAATATATTTAAATGTGTGACTTCGAAGTGCCTGGGGCATATTATTATTCCACCCAGCTTTATCCCGGCTCGGTACCTTTTCTTGTATTCACAATCAAATACGGTGCGATGGATAACAAGCCCCTACGTCTATCGAGGCGGAGGAAACAAGCTTTAATTCGTCTTCCTGGTTGTGTCTGGTCACAGGCTATATTCACGGCATTTGAAGATCTTTGTGTATGTATGTTAAATGATGTAATAAATATTCCGGCCACGTTTCATTTGTTTCAGGACGGTTTAAGAATATGAATGTATTGACCGCCTTTCTGAGGCATACCATACAATCAGATCGATATATATATATATATATATATATAAATATATATATATATAAATATATACAATATATATATACAATATATATATATATATATATATATATATATATATATATATATATATATATATATATATATATATATATATATATATATATAATATATATTTATATATATATGTATATATATATATATATATATATATATATATATATATATATATATATATATATATATATGTGTGTGTGTGTGTGTACATCGTAGTTATACAGGAGAAACTGACCATGTGCATTTCTTACAAAATATGATCATTGATTATTTGATATCTTACTAGCTTAATATTGCCCTGAAAAACATCACTAATGATTTTAAACTTGGGAGTATAATATATCGACTTGGTAAATATAAGTAACTGCATTGATGTTTATTTTCTTGCCGAGCAAAAGTGACTTAAATGGCCCTCCTGAACATTTTACCTTTTGTTAGTTGGTCACTTTCTCCTGTATAAAATCATAACATAGGTGAAGAAGATATGGAAGACTGGGTATTTACAAGGCTTATGACCTGTTTAAAGGCTTATTTAGTGATCACTTAACAAACGTGTAACATTCACCATTCTACCCATGATTGACATTTTTTTTAGAACTGGATATATTGGTCAATGTCTTGACACGGTACATATGAGTTTACACGAGTATAAGAAGTAATAATATCTTTTTGCAAACCTCGTACTCAAAACCTTAGTCACATACCTTTTAATACTTTTATTCTCAAGTAAGTGTTACGAGTTACGAATAATAAAAATACTTAATAATAATATTAAACTCAATATACATGGGTTATTTTATTTATTGTTTCGGCATTTACTTTGTGGTAAGACATGTTACAATGATTAAAGAAAACACTTCGTTTTTTACCACTTGAGTTTTATTATAGACTACATGTTTCGGAAGTTAAACTTCCATCATTCAGGTCTGTATAATAACTAAAATATAAAATATAAAATTGTTCTATAAATAAGGAGAGGGGAAAGTAAGAAGAAGGGGTTAGTCAAGGAACGGAGTTTGAAAACAAAGGAAAAATTGAAAGCAATGGCGAAGAATTTTGAAACAATATATTATTTAATAAATTATTATTAGAATTCAGGTTTTTTTGTATTTCTAAATTTTCAAGATAAATGCTTTCAATGATGCCATTGCTTTCAATTTTTCCTTTGTTTTCAAACTCCGTTCCTTGACTAACCCCTTCTCCTTACTTTCCCCTCTCCTTATTTATAGAACAATTTTATATTTTATGTAGTCATGTGAAACATGTAGTCTATAATAAAACTCAAGTGGTAAAAAACGAAGTGTTTTCTTTAATCATTACTCATGGGTTACTTTCAAATAAGAAACAAAGAAATTCAAAACGACATTTTAGTTATTAAGTTCATCTTTAAACTTCATCCAGTTGGTTTTCTCTATCGCGTTTTGTTTTATCGGCAAAACATGAAATATTAATTAAGTACTTCATTACTTATCCTCTACAATGAAGTAAGAGAGCAAGCAAATAAGGCGTCTTCTGTAGCTGGATGCTTAAAAAATTTTGTATGTAGAAACAAATACATGCTGAAAGAGAGTGAGGTGAGGATCTATAAAACCTGCGTAAGACCGATCTTGACATACGGCACGGAAACAAGAGCCGACACCGCGAGAACAAAAAACCTTCTTAGGACATCGGAAATGCAGGCCTAACACTTCGCGACAGAGTAAGAAACTCAGATATAAGAAATGTCTGCGATGTTGAAGATGTTGTGCGATGGGGAAGAGAAAGAAGACGTTTCTGGAGAGATCATGTGAGAAGAGCGAGTTCGGATCGAGTGGTGAGGGTGGCAGCGGACAGCTGCATAAGCGGGATCAGACCCCCAGGAAGACCACCTAAACGATGGAAGGATAGCAGAGTTAGAGAATGACAGGACTTAGTCCTAAAAGAAGAAGAAGAAGATAACTTATCATTTTCCAGACAGAGCGTTGGCTGAAGCTATTGAATTAATATCAGAATATTTGAGAAAATAAGGACAAGAATTAAAACAAGTTTGACGTTAACGTTTTTCCCATATCACAGCGATTCTACTAGTTTCTAAATAAAAATATAACATTTTATTTTTTTAGCCTATTTACATTTTCTTCTTTAAAACCGTTATCCGCACTCAATGGTGCATAGGGCACTGCATCATATAAACTTAGTGTTATCTTGATTGTTACAAAATGAAGGAAAGGTGATCAGCCTTGCGCTTCAGGTACCAGGATTATATTGTATAAATATTAAAGTGAAAAAATACTTGTATTTATTTTATCCCCCCCTGGGAATCGATGTCGGGACCTCCAGAACCTTTACACTATGGAGTCGGACAATTATAAATTAGCATCAAAGAAACATTTTGTAAATATAAATTATACGACTTAAATATTTTTTTCTAAAATTTAAGCTATGATATGATGTAACATTTGTGAAAAATAATACACGATCTTTATTTCGTTACAGTAAATTTCGGTATCACTTACGCCTTTGTGTGAGGATTAACTTCGTTACCCAGAATGTGTCTTTATATCTGAATATCTTGAAAGTCTATTTCATCTTAATCTAGCTATTGCGGAATATAACCTGTGATGGGATTCAAAATTTTCAAGAACCGGTACGCCCTTTAGGCACTACAAATATAAAATACATATAAAATATACTACATCATTTTGAGTGTGTCCAAATTCTTGTTCACAAAATCTGGATTATCTCCAATTACAGGAGTTATTTTCAATTATCTGGTCAAATTATAAGCTTAATAATAAATATGAAAATGTTATTTTCTGGCGTTTCTCATGTGTGTGAGTTTCTGCTTAGTAAAAATCTTCTATACATCTCACCAATAGATGTCTCTAGTGAAGTTCTAGTGATTCAAGAACAAGGTTTCTAAATTGGTTCATGTATATAGAACTTCCAAGAATTTGAGAAATGTGGTTGTCAATAATGGGTAAAATTGGTGAATGTTACACGTGTGTAAAGTGATCACTTAAACCAGCCTATGACGGTCGTCAGCCCATTAAATGCCCAGACTTCCATATTCTTCTTCATCTTTGATGAGATGTCTTAAAAATAAAATATACTACATATAAAAAAACAGTTTTTACATTTATTCATTCATTTATTTGTTTTTTTACTCTGCACATAAACAGAACATTCACATAAAAACTGATAATGTTCCAAATACTGATGCGTAAATCTTTCACGATATTCTTTTTACTAAGTGCAATAACTTATCTGAATTTTTCTACTATTTTTTTTCATCTTCCCATTCTATTTTTTATATTATTCATATTTTTTTCTCTTCGTGAGGTTCAAATATATTTACAACGTGGCCGACCAAGTAAACCGAGTGTGCTCCGATACATGATCTCAATCGGAATATTATGTGACAACAAAATGTTAAGGACCGGTTCGGTGAACTCTAAAAATGTTGGGAACCGGTGCGAACCGGCTGAATCCCACCACCGAAAACGTTAGAGAAGGTATCAATTACGGAGTTGACGTAAAGCGAGGTATTACCGTATAATATACACATTATAAAATGAGAGAAACTTCGAAACTAAGAAGGAAGGGTTAATTTAATCAAACGCCATGGTAACCAGTGATTATGAAGAATTCTCGGAAGGAAATTGTTATATGGTAAACCGAATGAAAATCAAGGGTTTAACAAACACTTTAATGAAATTTTGATTTTTTCAAACGTTAAAATTGCCAAATTAAAATATAATGAATGAGAATAAAAAGGATTTTCAGTACCATTGAAGTTTATCCTTAATTAAACCATTCGTAATTTTTATAATTGTAAGTTTTGTCCGCCTCCGTAGTGTGATGGTTGGCACGCTCGGCTACTGTACTGGAGATCTCACTTATAACATTATATTTTTTCAATATTACCTTGGACTGGTACCTGAAGTGGAGGGCTGATCACCTTTCCTTCATGTGTTAACGATCAAGATAATACTGCATTTATATGATGCAGTGCCCTATGCACCATTGGGGTACGGATAAGGGTTTGAATGAATAAAGTTTAAAAATAGCTACAACATTTTTAATGTGTCCAAATACTGTTCACAAATCTGGATTATCTCTAATTATAGGAGTTATTTTTCACATTATTTTTTGATATCTCGACATCAATTTGATCACAATTTACAAAAGCCACATTGAACAATCTATTATCATTCAATTTTTTAAATGCGTCTCAACTTAAAAAAACATGTTTCATTCTTCCCTTTTTATGAAAGAAGACGGAAGTCTGAGCATACCAGAGTTTACGACCTGGTATTTGGCTGGCTATAGCGATCGTTTTATACACTTGTGTAACGTTCACCATTCCGCCTATTAATGAGCATCTGTGTTGCATTAATTGTTGAAACCTGTATATATGCAATGGTCTTAGATATAATCGTGAAGTAAGCCGATTGTTACGCCATCAGTTGAGGGATTTGTGAAGTATTATCATAAATCCTCTCAGATATTGGGTTGTTCACCCCACATATGATAAACAAGTTTTAATTTTTACGAGAAGATGAAAACATCTGTAAGTTTTCGAAACTAGTCGTATTTAAAAAAATAAAACTCAAGAAATGTACATTATATTCAAGTGTTTATTTTTTTTAATAATATTTTTTTACGAGAAGATGAAAACATCTGTAAGTTTTCGAAACTAGTCGTTAATATTGTATAAATAAAACTCATTAAGTGGTATATTTAAGTGTTTATTTTTTTAAAAGTAATCAACAATTCATTCCACAAAGTTAATGCCGAATCAATTAATAAAACAATATGGATGTATCAATATTATGGATGTCTTTCCTTGAGATGAAATTTAAAGAAAAAACACATACTTATGCGCTAAAAAAATACGCATGCATTTGTATACCTTGACAAGAGTCCCAGTGACTCTTGGGTACTAAAAAAATATTTTTTTAGTCAATATACGTTGAAATAGGAGTATCAACTATGTTACTAAGTTCGCGAATCGAAATGACACGCATCACTAGATGTCTTCCATTTAAACTAATATATTTCACCCATACGAGCGTGATCTTATGTGTTATGTAGGATATCTTCGTATCTTTAAATACATTTCTTTTTTTCTATTACCTTCAAATGTAGTTACCCCAGAATTTTATTTTTATTTTAAAGGTTACAATCAGAAAGTAAAAAGACAACTAGAGATAATACCAATTGAAATGAACTAATTCTTTACCAGGGAGTTTCAAATATTACTTTTCCAATTTTGCTAGTAAAGTCTCCCATGATAAACTTTATAAAATTAAACAAGTTTGTTTAAGCCACCTTTTTATTATTAGTACACTTTAACCTACCGGTTTTGACAAGAACCTTGTCATCATCAGGGTTTATGAAATTCTGAAACATGAAAAACATTAAAATACTCATAATTAATTACATTCCCTTACCACAAAATCGGAAATGTTAATTTTACTATGCATTGCGTAGCAACCCCAAGTAACAACTAATGGAATCACCCAAAAACAATAATAAATAATAACAATAATAATAACAATGTAATAATAAAAAAGCGGTTAAAACAAAGTATTTAATTTTATAAAGTTTATAAAATGTGTCACAAAGTATCTGCGAAAAACATTCAAGAAAATCTCCCATAATAGTTTACATAATGTTTTTTAGAGGGTTTCATCATTTCTCTAATTTGCTGGTAGAAATCTCCATGGCGTTTTTATTCACTGTCTGCAGTGGATGCATATACCTATATTATCTCAGTTCTGTCTACTAACCTCGCTTTCAGTTGTAAAAGCTTCATAAAATCTCTTAGAGGGGTAGAATTTCATACAGAGTTGTTTAATTAATTATTTACATTACAAAACGTCACCGTTGCGTGTTGCCCTGTTGTAGGCCACCTGTGTTCACTAATCCCTAATATTTGAATAGTCTGTCTGTAATAATAATTTCCCGTAACGTATTTTCCAGCCTGTTAACTTCGTAAAAGTTATTTTTTGACATCTCATTGAAGATGAAGAAAAATATGGAAGTCTGGGTATTTACGGGGCTGACGACCGTCATAAGCTGGTTTAAGTGATCACTTTATACACATGTAAAATTCACCAATTCTACCCGTGATTGACAACCACATTTCTCAAATTCTAGGATGTTCTATATATATATATATATATATATATATATATATATATATATATATATATATATATATATATATATATATATATATATATATATATATATATATATGATCCAATTTTAAAACATTGTAAAAGAATCAATATAATTTTTGCTAGTGTCATCTATTGGTAAGACAAATATTTTTTTATTGAGCAGAAACTCTTATATTTGTATGTGAGGTCCGTATCCTGGATTATAATCACACACATGAGAAACGCTAGAAAATATTTTTTTAATTTTTATTATTTTAGCTTATAATTTGTGTTGTCAAAAAATAATAGGACTAATAACTCCTTTAAATGGAGATAATCCAGATTTATGAACAAGTATTTTGACATACGTAAAATGTTGTTAAATTTACTTTTTTTTAATTTGAGTTTTACTTAGAGAATACCACTTATTCTTACAATTTTAATAAATAATGATAATTACTTGGTAAAACTTAAATAAAAAAAACGGAGAACGGACGCTATTTATAGCTGCGCATTCTGGCACTCCAGGGTAGGTTTAATAGAATACGCTCCGAAATGCCTCCTAAAGGGGTTCGTTCGCCCGAAGCCGTTGACCCGCTAAGGAATTGTGTTATTTTCTACCGCCCTACAGTCGGCGTTAGCTGCCTTCTTTGCCGCCCTAAGGCATTGCCCAGGTGTACCACGTAAAGGTGAACTAGTAACACTACCAAATCCCATTACTTTAAATATTCAATAATTAATTTTTATTATGATAAAAGTATGTCATCAATATTAGCCAGCGATTCAATAATTGATAATTGGAGTGTCTCTACACTTTGTCACGTTTTAGGCTCATTTCGTTACATGGGAGAGAAGAAATATATAATATAACGTAGAGAGAAGGAGAAAGCAATTGGAAGATTTTTATAGTGAAACATCCTTAGACGGCGAGTCGCTAATCGATAATTGGACGCGTGTGGAGAGTGAAGTATCAAAGATGCGTCACATTTTACGCGGATTTTGTTACATAAGAGAGAAAAGTATATAATATAACGTATAGAGTAGAAGAAAGAGAACTATGCTGCGGGAGTGGAGCAAATGAGTGCGACGTTAACACTAAGATACAAAACGTTAGAATTAAATGGTGTAGAGCGTGCACGCGTCGTAGATGTACATGTCAGACTCTATATATAATCAGCTGAGGTATCTCAAGTTGTGTAAGTAATCTTTATCATTGTGTTATAACAAACCCAACATATCAATAATAAAATCTGCAACTACAATAGATCGAAAATATCGAATCACAAAAATAAAATAAGTATATTTTATATTTTAGATATCACAAATATTTATGTGTCAGGTTAATAATAAGATTCGGGTTGTGGTCCCGTGGTTAGTGTCGCGGACATTTGAGCCAGAGTTTCTCGGATCGAGCCCACTCTTCCACAATTTGATACCTATTTCTAAAAATGACCTTATTATTCTCGGCTCGGCTGCTTAGGCTCACTTTTTTGTAAATAATAAAAACACAAATATTTCTCTTAAAAAAAATTATATCAGTATTAACAATTGTAGCACCAATGAATGGCATTGTTAATATTGAATAAACATCTTTTCTTGTGCATATTTCAAAATTTTCCATTTTCAAGAAGTTCTACGACTGTGCTGCACGCGAATGCTTTACAACTTTTATTCATGTTTTATCAAATGAGCATTATACTATTGTAATGTGTTTTGTGTCATTTATCCCTTGGTAAATAAATTCCCTGTTTGATGGATTACTGTATGTCGCCGATTAAACAGCCAACCTGTAGCCGAATTTTATGGGTAAATCACAAACAAACGGAGTTTGTAGTCATAATACCCTATTCAACATCAGTGGCAGCCAACGACACATGAAGCTATTGTAAACGGAAAACACGCCGCTAGATATATATGCAAATGTGCCATATATGTTAGGTAAACGACTATTTATGTTAAATTCAGGCACACTAATCAGTACGTATCAGAAACAACATTTGTCGGAGTAGGAGGTGAGACTGAAAACTGTATTATCATTATTTTGTATGTTATTTAGTTTTATTTTTACATTTCATCAAAGATGAAGAAGAATATGGAAGTCTGGGCATTTGCGGGTAATAATGGGTAGAATTGGTGAACGTTACACGTGTGTAAAGGGATCACCTAAACCAGCCTGTAACGGTCGTCAGCCCCGTAAATGCACAGACTTTTATATTCTTCTTCATCTTTGATGAAATGTCAAAAAATAATATGAAAAATTACTCTTATGATTAGAGATAATCCAGATTTGTGGACAAGTATTTGGACTCACTCAAAATGTTGTAAATAAATTAACTGGTCAAATTATAAGCTAAAATAATAAAAATGAATATAATATTTTCTGGCGTTTCTCATGTATGTAATTATAATCCAGGATTCGGGCCTCACATACTAATAAAAGAGTTTCTGCTCAGTAAAAAGCTTCTTTTCATCTCACCAATAGATGTCCTAGTGAAGTTCTAGTGATTCAAGAACAACGTTTCGAAATTGGTTCATATATATAGAGCTTCCAATAATTTGAGTAGTGTGGTTGTCGATAATGGATAGAATTGGTGAATGTTACATGTGTGTAAAGTGATATTTTAAACCAGCCTATGACGGTAGTCAGCCCCGTAAATGCACAGACTTCTATATTCTTCTTCATCTTTGATGAAATGTCATATTTGAAAAATAGATCTTATGATAGGGGATAATCCAGATTTGTGAACAAGTAATTGGACTCACTCGAAATGTTGTAAATAATTATTTTGATTGGAAAATGGATATCCATCCTATTGAAAAAATATTTGAAATACCATACACATGATACCATTTTTATTGTTTCGAATAGAGTCTATTTCTCTTTTTTTCACTTCCATCTTTCTTTCTCTTTATTTTTGAAGAAGCCACAGTTTTATCACTATTGTACGCTTGTTTTTTTCATAAATTTCGATTTTATCTAATACAATGTTGTACGTTAAACCTTGTTCATCGTTTCAAAATTACAAGTACTGATTCAAACAATTCCACAAAAAGTTTGAACATTAACTTAAATTTATATCGTGATTGTAAAATGAATGAACTTCATAAGGGGAATTTTCGTTATCTCATTTAATGCATTTTTACAGTTAAATTAAAAATGACACCTGGGATGTTTCGATAATTATTTTATGGTAATTACACATGTGTGTATGAGGTGGGAAACACGCATAACACTTTTCGTGTGCTCGTACATACTTATGTACATAAGTTAGATTAGAAAAGTTTCCATAATTGGATATGCAAATCATATTCATTTCTATTAAAAAAAGCTAGACTGACATTTGATTACCATAACAGTATAAAGTCGAATAAATATTTTTATGCTTATTTGAAATAAATGCCTAAGCGAGAAAAAATATTTTTTTATTCTTTATAAATCTATATATAAAAAATATTCTTTTATTGAAAATCTTAAATCTCCTAAAACAAGTCACCGATTGTTTGATACCGTGACAGAAAAAAACAAACTTTTTTTAAAACAATTTTTTAAGGGCAATGGTAGCGCCATCTGTTGAATGTAACAGTATTAGACGCAAAACTAAATATTGCTAATTGCGGACAGTGTGCTGATTGGCAGCTGCTAATCAGCATTTTTCTTTTCCATTTAACTAGACTACTCCACAATAATGCATGGCCGATACTACTGGCATTTAAAAATTTGTCTTTATCATTCTACCAGAGATTCTAAAGGGACAGTACCTTTAAAAAATTAAAAAATATATTTGCTTGTAAAACTTCCGAGTTTTATTTTTTTGTAAAATATTTTCCGGGAATTGAACTCTGGAACTCTAGCACGATAGCCAAGCGCTATAACTACTTCACTTTGGAGACAGAAAAACAACACATCATTTGTTATTTTAAACAAAAAAAAATATTTGAAGAAAAATCATGTTTATTCCATTATAACTAATATGTATCTGATACCTTGGTGTTTTCCACGAGTAGAACAAACTTTTAACAAAGTTTTTATATTTATCGATCTTCAACATTAGATATGGAAATTTCGATATGTTCAACTCGATATTATCAGCGTTGAGATCATTAATATTGTAAGTCTACATTGATATCCTGGAGCATCCCTCGTATCGTTCGATTTGCCTCTGACTTGAGCTTTGATCTCTCCCATTTCCCCTTTTCCCCCCGACCATTTCTCTTCCAGATATTGTTACAATTTTACATATGTGGGATTTTATAATTGGAACAGTATACATACATATTCCGTAATCCTCCTGTTCCCAACACATATTAAAATAAAACTTTAAAATAAAAGTTAGAAGAAACAAAAATCCACTATGATCTCTAAACCTTCTACATACATAATTAGCAAGGTAAATAATAAATGCATCTCCCGTCTAAAAAAATAAATAAAATACTCATACTTTATATGCATAATGGGTCTTTCATTAAGTGCTTCCTACCTTTAAATTATAATAAAACAAAGTGTGTGAGATATCATATTTTTTGCATATCAATAGAAATATGTATGGAATATAATATCGTTCAAATGTCCGCCGCGGCTTCTATGGGTGGCAATGCCCAATTTTCCATAGCTCTGGCGTATAAATCAGTGATGGTAATTGGCCATAATAAACTAAATATTGAAACACAATAAATGACAATCAATTTTACAGATAAAGCATCAACAATATGGCCGCTATTAACTGTGAAAGTTTATAAGTTCTTATTTGAAGACCCTACATGTGAATAATGTAACTGTTCTGCTTAAATCGCAAATAAGTAAAAAATAAAATAACGTAATTACTGGTCTTCGTGATTTAAAAAAAAATTCGTTTAAAATTGTATGGAGCTTGTTTAAAATTTCATGAATTTACACGGATAATTAAATTTTCCCATGAAGTTATTACTCCATAAAGCGAGTGGGGAAAATTATTACCCACGGCGATTGACGCTCGGCTTGAAATCTTTCAGCCAGCGGCACATCACTGTAGAGGGAAAACCTATTAATTTTTACACCGACCTCTTTTGAACTACCTCATTCGACCGATATAACGAGGAAAATGTACTTTATCATTTTTACTTTCATAAAAAAAAACATAGTACTGTGGGTGCATTTAAATCCGCTGTTTGGATCAACCTTCAGAATGAGAAAATTACAACGACAAAGGTTTGCTTCAAACAAAGGTAACTTTTAGGAAAACTATTTAAATAGTGACTTTTTGAAGCAGTGCTTCCTAAAGTGATCTATATCGACCCCCCAGGGGTCTACGACAACTTGTAAGTGGTCTATTTGTTAGCGAAAAAAATGCGCGTCTAATATTATTAAAGCATCATAAATTTAAATCTTTCAGTGAGTAGCACAGCATATACCGGCTGTCAAAAATACATTTGAAGTTTGTGAATTCACTTAAAATCAATGTCTACCGAAAATCAAAAAACATGGTATGACATTTACGAGACAAAAAAGTTTGGGAACCTCTAATTTAAAGTATTTTTTATTTAATATTTTTTTATGTGTTGCAAAACATTGTTTGATACATGTTCAAATGGTGATATTAGAAAAAAAGGCTTTTCTATAAAAATAAAGAAATGTTTGTTGAGATGGTTGGGGCATGTGAATGGAATGAGTGGAGAGATAATACTAAAACAAATTTATGGGGCGAATGTGGTTGGTAATAAAAGCAGATAAAATCTTTTATGACAAGTGTTTCGATACAGTACACATCATTATCAAACACCTTATATCGAAGATTGCAGTGTTTGATAATGAAGCTTTGCACCATATATGTTTTTAAGAAAAATTGTATTTACCAAGCAAAGAATGATTTAAAAATGAAAAATAAAAAGTGTAAATCATAGTTACATTTATGTTCTGTATTGACAGTTCTTGGTGGGACTGCATTTTATATAATAAAATAATAATTAATTTTTTATTTGATCAGTTACCGGGTTTAATCGTAACCGACACACTCATCAGTCTAATGATTTATTCATATATCGCTCACTCCTTTCAACAACGTCATATATAAAAAAATACGATTTTTCAGGAGATCGTTTTTAAAGTTTAAAAATAAAATGCAATGTAGTAAAAATAAATATTTAGCCACTTATTGAACTTTTTACTGTGCAACAGATCTTTTTAGGTAAAACCTGAATGTTTTATCTCCATTCGAAGAATATTTGAAAAAATAATTTAACAATACCTTTTCTTCAAAATGAAAAATCAACACTTTCTGCCCTGTAGCGGGTAAATATCAAGATAAAAATATGCCGCTTTTGCTAGGATATAGTGCATTTTCTGGGCAATCCGAAAACATGAATAACTGAAAATTGACAATTTTTGATATATGACGTTGTTGAAAGCAGAGAGCGATATGTCAATGTTGATTATATTTGAACATTCAACTCATGCATGATTGGTGTCCCATGGGATTACATATGTTATGATGAAAGTTGGCGTCCTATTAATTTTAATCCCAACGTTATACGACAAAATAATGAGTACAAATTAATTTGGACTTATGATGTCACCAGAAAATTGATGAATCGCTTAAATAATTTTGAATTCATAAATTTTTGTAATGTAACTTTGGTTGTGTAAATTTGGAGTTTTAACCCTTTTTATATCGGTAATACCTTACCGTTGTCATTAATTTATTCGACAGTCACTTTTTGTATTATCTGGTTTCGAAACCAAATGGAAAATTATCATATGTACATTGATATAATATCGTGTAAAATAATAATAGAAAAATTCCCTGATGATTTGAGATCAACCTTATAAATATTATTTAAAAAAAAAAACAAAAAATAATAAGTACCTTAATGCCCAGACTTCCTTATTCTTCTTCATCTTTGATGAGATGTCAAAATATAAAATAAAAAAGTATTTTTTTAATATCACGCACCCCTACGCTAATTCCTTTCAACGCCGGATATCGGCCAGCCGTTTGATCTCCACTGATATGCGTATGGCGTAAAAAGGAGTTGGACATAAGCAAGCAGCATTTACGTGTTAGTCATTTAGTTCGTATTTTTTTATAACGTTGCATACATTAAGTTAAATAAAATTCAAGAGATATTTTTGTCGCACCGAAAATAAAACAACGACACAGAGTGTATAAATTCTCGAACACATTTTTCTTAGATTTTTTTATAGTTAAATCGTGTTATTCTGGCATTCTTTTTTCTTCTTGGCGTTATTCTGGTATTCATGGCTGAAGAACCCAACAGCCCCCCTTCATACTGAAAGTCCTGAAGAGGAGAAGGTGGAATCGTTGGAATGCCACCTGAGAGCATTAACCCTTCATATCTCTTCTTCCAACCCCGAAGTTTCCGGCGCCCCGGATCCGACCATTTACCGACCATACTCAGCGGAACTTCGAGATGCCGGACTGACCTGCGAGGAAGACAAGGAGATGGCGCATGTCAGAGTGACTTGGAGACTTCTCGTGTTGACCATATGCTCCACCTTGGGAGCGAACATGGAAAGAAGAAGAAGATTCTGGCATAGTAACCCCAAAAGTCCTGATACCCAAAGGGTTAATGGAACAAATCAATAGGTCATATCAGAGTAGCTAAGAGGTCGCATATTGTCCACCCCTGCCCTAACTTGGCAAAGTACATGTCAAATTACACAGTTTTGAGCAAGATTCCTCACAGAGTTACGACTATCTACAAACTTTGAGTCATTATTATGTTAAATCGCTCATCCGTCCCTCAAAGTTCAAGTAAATAATAAAAGAAATCTCCCGATTCGAGCATTTATTTCATAACTCGATTCGCCGAGTTTCCGGACTAAAATAAAACTCTCTCTGTATTTTTATTAGCCTCTGGCCTTATCGAACACTTCAAATTCAATTATTTTTCGAGCGTAACGCGAAATAGAAGTTAATTGGAAAATACTTCGGGAAAGTTTAAAATGAAACGATCGAGATAATTGTTTTACTGAATACAAATATATAAGATCAGCGAACAAAAGCAGGCTTTCCTAATGGATTCGGCATTAATATTGTATCAATACAAATAATACAGCGACGTTGTACCAACTACATCCTTTATAAATACAATTCTACGTCTTAAAACTCGGAGCTTTGAATTTCGCTTTCGGTCTAACAAAAGATAATAATAGAGGAACCTTGAGCTTATCCAGTGTACGTTAATATGTTGTATCTATAATTTTAGTCTAGTATTTAATAATATATCTTATAATGAGTCTGGTTATGGTCGAGTACACGCGGACCCTGGTAACCATAGCCTTAGGTTCGAACAAGCCTTACCACAACGATTCTTTTTCTTCTTCCCGGCTCCATCCCAACTTATGGAGTTAGCTATCCTCGTCTTCAGTAGGTCCTTCTATTTAACAAACGTCACCTAGGTCAGTGGTCCACAAGCAAACCTATAGAGCCAAATATGCACATTACAACAATTTTAAAAATCACAATTAAAATGTAACTTTGTTTTAATATCACTATAAATATTTTATTATATCTTAATTATAATTTCAACCGGTTTCGAAGCTAACCGCTTCTTTACGAAGACTGATTAATACTTAAACACTATCAACTCAACAAAATTCAAAATATTTTGACGGTTAGGCAAAAAAGCATGGATAGATCTCAAGTGGCTTTATTTTTCGTGTTGATTGGCAGTCACAGTCAAAAGGAACCAGGGATGATGAGTGATTGGAAACATATTTAATAACGGACTTTTCGTAAAATTATTTACTTGTGTATTTATTAGTTGTAAATTACAATTAATTACCTTTTTAATTACTTATATTTCCATATCTTATTTAATTCATTGCATGTGTGTAAAATATTTAGACCTTTATTTTTATCAAATAAATGATTATTTTCTATTAGGTGATTGTCAAATTCAGAATAATTACTATTATTTAGATATTTTGTATGCTCTTTACATCGGATGTTAAATTTTTTAGAGGTTTTCCTATATCACTTTATAATTAAGTAACAATAAAATATCTTATTTATTAATTTTAATTAATTTTAAAACAAAGTTACATTTTACAATGATTAAAGAAAAAACTTCTTTTTTACCACTTGAGTTTTATTATAGACTACATGTTTCAGAAGTTAAACTTCCATCATTCAGGTTTGTATAATAACATATTATACAGACCTGAATGATGGAAGTTTAACTTCTGAAACATGTAGTCTATAATAAAACTCAAGTGGTAAAAAACAAGTGTTTTCTTTAATCATTGTAACATGTCTTACCACAAAGTTAATGCCGAAACAATAAATAAAGTTACATTTTAATTATAAAATGGAAAATCACACAGTGCTTCCAATATAAATTATATTTTGAAAATTCTTGAGTCAAATCTGTTTTCATTTCTATTCACCTTTATCATATTTTAGACCTTTATTAAATTACAGGCACACCCAATAAAACCTGATTTCACATACAATAACGATTTTATTCATCGACGAAAGAATCTTTGTAAAGTGAGGTATCCAAAGGACACTACTTATTGCGAATAATGTCCATGCATCTCCTTGTAAAGTTTCATCAAGTCCACATTGATATAGAATGTCCATACACATTCCGTCTGATGTCATATAATACAAATCCTAATATGAAAATAGTTTTGTAATACAGTTCTCAACTTTCTTGACCTAAATGTATGGTAAAAAGTCAACACGGAAACTTCACCCGAAAACATATTAAAAGTTTTCAGATAATATATAGAATTACTTGAATAGAAAACACAAGAGATTTTGTTTAGAAATAATAGGAAGCGTCTAAGAAGAAATTTGTATGTAATGTATGTGTCAGACGCAGAAGTTATTTACGTAAATTAACCTTTTAACCTAAATTTAGTTCTGGAATCCTTATCAGGACCGGTGTCAATATCAGGTGTATTCCCTACAGAAATAGAAATGTATATTTTAGAGATGTGACTATATTTGTCCGC